>NC_086291.1:25485571-25786553 GCF_963924245.1 Chroicocephalus ridibundus | reverse complement strand
AGACCTTTGTATCGCCTGTCTTCTCCTAGACACACTCAGCAGCTCTACATTTTGGTAATGTTTAGTTACCAGCAAAGAAGAACGCTCTCTACCGAGTCATTAATACCACCTTGAAACAAGTATCCATGAGGTTGCTCTGCAGCTTTCTCATCTGAACAGCACCTGAGCCACCTGGTCTGACCCACCTGGGAAGTTTAGAGATTTTAAATAATTTTTATGATACTTCCCATTTTTAATAGTGCAATATATTTTGCCAAACAACATTTTTATGTTATAAAAAAAAGCCCACAACATACCATGTTGATACACAAGGAGTACAGACCTCTGGACATACAACCTCTAGCTCTAGAATACTGAGATTCTCCAGCGATACAGATTGCAGATGCCTTCAGGAGTGTTCATGCCCTGATCAGGCAGAGATATTTCTGTAAGATTTGCACCTTTACAACCTTTTACCTTCATTACACTGATTAAAAAAAAAAAAAAAAAATTAGTTCTGGAGGCTCATCCTCAATGGCAAGTACCGGCCCAGCCCTTCTCATTCTGGAACAAGCTGAAACTTTTGCATTACTAAAGCCAAGGTCTCACTCTACTGCTGCTCTGTGGTAAAGCATCAGATATTGCCTCTGTAATGATATGGATCCATTCCCTTAGGTCAGCTTCCTTGTAATAAAGCAGCCGAAAAAACCCTTTCCATTTGCGTTAGCTAGAAGGAAAATTCATTCATAAATCTCAATGTGGCAACTGATATTAAACTTTGCTACAAACTACTATTAAGATATTAAAGCATAATCTGATCCAAATACCGACCTCATGAACATGCTCACTCAGACCCATGCCAAAGAGGGAATGAAAGAAAAAAAGGTTTCTGACGAGTTTAGAAGAGCAGGAGAGCATTCTTCTCAGGCACAGTTCATTTTATACCCATGTGTTACTTCTGCCAACTGCATCACAAATATCCTTCAAAGCTGACAATTCCAATCTGATGAAATTTACTTCATGCTTTTCCTGAGCTATTGTCGAGGACAACAGATGTATGGTAAGGTGGAGAGGTGGAAAAAGAAAAGGGGAGGAAAATGAAAAAATAAAAAAAAAAAAAAAAGGAAAGAGCTGCTCCATGTAGCAGCAAGAATTTTCAGACTTTAAATATCCAAATATTCCTTAAGAACGCTGCCAGAAGGAGGACAAATGCTTATTCTAAATACAATATACATCAAGTCCACTTATTCTCCTCCACTGAACTTAGAAAGAGATTTTTGGTTGTTCAACTTGGCTAAAATGAGAGTTGGATATACGCAGTCTCAAACGGAATCTGTAATTTTAGCTTTCTAGTGTTACAAGTAATTTTCAGTCATAACACTTTAATAATTTAACTAAATATGACTTCTAAGTAACAGTAATTCAACCTACCTTCAAAAAGGTAGCTACTAAAAATGGAAAGAAAATAGTTCAGAAGAGGCACAAATTAGTTTTCAAACACTATTGAACTGTAGAAAATAAAAAATAGCAGAAATTATCAATTCCACTTACACTTTCCTTTCTGAAAATTTTTAGGTGAAATAGTCTACCTAGGGAAACCGGATAATACATCTTTAAAGTGTCTTAGTTGTAAACAGAAGTTAATAAACGTCACATTATAATTCAGCACTTCATGTACTTTACAGAAGAGAGAAAAGCATGCGCTATCTATTCGAAGTCTGGAAGACAGGGCCACAGTTTTAGTTTGAAGTAAGTTCCAAGTTATATTCACCAGAAATTCCTTAATCTAAAAAAAGTTTCCTTTTCCCCCCACTTTGCTGAAGCAAATTCTTGCCATGGAAAATCATTATTGCTGTTTTGTAGATTCGCATTTATCTTCTAAGATAGTTAAACCTCTTCTCAAAAGATTAAGGCAACTATTAATTCATTACAAATATTAACATTTGTACATTTCAGACAAATCAGATTGCTCAGTTCATTTCATGCTTAATGGGATTAATATAGTACCTTCAAAACCTGGTTACCTGTTATGTGATACCTTTCCTGCTGCTTAGAGGAAGCAAACGCTAGGAAGCACCATACACCTGCCGTATTTTTAACACAGAGACTAACTAGTACCTGATTGAAGAGTGCATTCATATATTTAGTTCCATTTTGTGGACCTAACTACAGCCAACAAATGAACCGGGTAAACATAGAAGTAGAGGTCCTGATGGCAGAAAATGCATACTCAACTGAAAAGAATTATTTTTGTAATTGAAGATCTCTCATTCCTTTTTCATCTTTTGGTTACCATGTTATATGGAGTTATATGGAGTCCTGAGTAGTCTCCCTTTAACTTCTGATGGGAGTCAAGTTTCTCTTCTCATAGTTTTCTTACGTTTTATTTCCACTGCTACTGCTGGATAAGCTATCCTTTGAAATATTTAAACCATAGTGAAAAGCAGAACTCAGTTTACATAATGACACCACTTCTTGAAGAAGCCCACCCTCTTCTGGAGTTTCATTTCCTTCCTTCCCATCTTTCTCCCAAGGGACCAAAATGGATGGATGTTGAGCAAGGCTCGCTGGGAGCTGATCTTCTGAGGTATTGCTTAGTGTTTCATTCTGCTTTGCATACTTAGAGGAAGAATATCCTGCTTTCAAACTTTCTAGAGAAGCAAACTGGGCACTTGATTGTACTGGAGATAGGGATGTCGTACTAGTGGTGTCCATCTTATCAGTGGTAAAGGTTTTTTCACTGCTTTCTTCTTCCAGCCTTGAGAGAGATTCTCTATGGCCACCAGAAGAAACTTGCTTCCTTGGCGAGGGAGGGAGCTGCTTCCCGTGGAGGACACTGTCATCCTGACCGAGGTTCCACTCTGCTTGATCATTAGCGCTGCTGCAGAGCAGGGTCAGGTTGCTCTCACTAGGGGCATTCGACTTGTTCTGAAAGAGAGAACATGTGTTTATAGTTAACGTCACAAGGAACGTCCTACACCAGCACTTCTGAAACAAAGGTACTGTAATGGATTTTGTGTGTTCCTAAATCATGGATCCCCTTTGGGGTTCAACGTTACAAAACAACAATCCCAGTAACAATGTAAGAACAAGCGCTTTTACACTTCTCGCCGGAACAGTCTGTCTCTTATCCTAAGGATTGGCTTTTGTACAAAGGAAGGATTTCCGTCTCCCCTGCCCATTCAGTGTTTGCACAAGCACTTTTGACAGTGAACAAAGACACACTTTGCTGGTTTGTACCCACAATATGAGAAGGAGCTGGACTAAAACTAAAACCAGATGGCATTTCCTCTCTCCTTCAGTAATTAATTATACCAACTTTCAATATTAAATTTTTTAGCCAAACAAACAAAAATGGGCATTTTATTAAGGTGACCCCTGTGTGACACTCATAATATAAAATTTTACAGGCTTTTTAAACATTTGCATCAGAATTTGCTGTTCCAGTAATGAATCTTCTACCATAGGATCCCTTTCAGCAAAAGTAAATGTTGGACAGCTGATGGGAGCTGGAATTCAAAAACTACCATTTTTTGGCTAACATCACAGCAGTGACTTGATGAGGGTTTTAAAGTTGTAGGCAAGAAGTTTGTTTACACTACAGGTCCTGTGCAGCTTAACTTAATCAAGGAGCCCTCTTAGAAATAGTACCCCTGCACTAGCAGTGCTTCAGGTGCCGTTATCACATGGATCCCATAACTTAATCAAGATGGAAATATCACCATATCACTATGACTAGTTTAAGGATGCAAGGTGAAAACAGAAACAAATACCTTCTGAACTGCATTAAAAAAGACGACTAAAACCAGCTCTGGGAATACCAGATTGAACAACTAAATATAATATTAAACTTTTTGTTTATGTAAATCATTACATTATTCACAGCTCTATCTGTGGTTACGGTTACAAGGGGAAAAATACTGTTCTAAGATGACGTGGTAAACTGGACAAAGGTGTAATCAATCTCTTGGCTGGTGAAAAACCATCGTGCCGTGGCCAGCACGGGTGTACTGTTACGTAGTCCTAGGAAGACACAGCAGCAACTCTAAGGCCTACGCTGCAGTGTCGGAGCTGCATGGTGTCGATTACACAAGCACAGGATTCCACTATAAAAGGACTGGAGTTGTTTCTCAAATGAAAGCAGAAGACTAACCGCAGTCTTGTAATCAATGTCATCCATTGACTTAAAGAAGTCCAGGCTCTTTGCTCCTGAGAGCTTTCCTTGATCTGAACTGTGCGTGCTCAGCGTGTCCAAAATCTCCCCAAGCAAGTCCATTTCTCCTTGATGCTGAGGAGTTATTCCAGTCTCACCGGAATCATCACTATCATAGAAGCAAGCAGGAGTTTCTTCACTGTCTTCCGATGATAACCTGAAAACAAAAACTTTTCCATCAGCTAAGAACATAAAAGCCATTTTATTACAGCCACTTTTGAAAGTAAGTAGGAGAATGCGTTCCAAGAAAGGGAATATAAACCCGGAATTTCTTTCTCCTCAAGAATTTTCCTAAACATAGATGTATTGTATCTACAGAGATGCCGTTACCATTAGCTGGTTTTCTTGTCTCCTGGCTCTTCCCCAGTCACTGTAACTGTTATTTCAAGTCACCCTTAATATGACTTTCCAAATCTCCCCTTCAAATTTTACAGTTATTCCAAAGTTGGTTTCTCTTTTCCCTTGTCTACACCATATATTCAGGTCACTGTTGCTACACCCCTCCGGCTGACCTAGCCACATATTTTGTTTTAGAGGCAAGACTTTCATACTGCAACTTTCCCTTTGTCATATGACCAGATTTACCGGAGTACCACATATCTGCAAGTAGAACCGGTGCTTTTGTCTCTTGTTTTCTGTTTCATTCATTGCGATACCCTTACTTCTGATCCCCACACTATCGCTGTCTTTCCCTATCTCGGTCTATCCAGAACACTACTACAAAGGGTATTTCCAGGGCTCACTGTTTTGATGATATCCTTTGAACACTTCAGTAGCTTCCTATTCCCTACGGCATCACACTTAAGCTGCTTGACTTTGCCTTCAAGGTCCTTTGTGGTTCTTATCCATATGTTCATCATCAAAAATCATCTCCTGAATTCAATCAGGGAATGCCTCAATGCAGCTTAAGCCTCAACTTACGGTTTTTAATTCACACATAGGAAGTTCTTGATATAAAACTCACAAGGCAACATTTCTCTTTCAGACCCTTCAGAAAACTTTCCATTGTCATGACCACAACACAGGTCTTAAAGAATGGATTAGCTGTGGTCACTGCCCACCAATGCTGATGAATATTTTTCTGCTTCTTTGTGTATGCAGTCCATCTTCTTATCTTGATTCTGTGAAGACTGAGGATTATCTCAAGCTCTTCTAGACACTATAAATAATGAAAATATAAAATAGCCTGTCCTTTTTAAAAGTGGATTTAATCCTAAACCACTTGACCTCATTTAGATCAAGAATCAAGATAGCTGCCTGGACAGGAGAAAAATGTGTCACTTGAGCTCAACTTTGCTGAATAACTCTAGCTACCCTTTCTTCCCTACACACACAAACATCCAAACAGGCTGCTTACTTGCTTGTTCTCTCCATCTCATCATCATCGTCTTCATCCAAAGCAAAATCCTGGTTACTGAGATGCTGGTTGAAACGAGTCTGGAGGACAGAAAATTAACATTATCATTTTTGTTTATTTTTTCTATTTCAGCATTACTTATTTGGAGTCGAGCTGCCACTTTACTCATTAAGACTTCCTGAACACTTGATGAGGAAAACCATATATCAAACAAGTCTTCTAAAGGTCGTTACAAGAGGATGTGAAGTCCTCAAGTATCACCAGTTAAAGAGCAAGAGAACCATTATTCTTCATTGTCTATGGAGGGCTTTATTATTTCTGCAAAACCTGGAGTGACTTATTATTTATGGAAAGCCTTGATTAGCAGAAGATTGGCTACTGGAGGAAAAGCATCACTTCAGTTCCCTACCTACCCTTTCTTGCAAGTATATCACAAAAAACACTGTGGTTTTCTATTTTCTGATACAAATATTTGCCAAGTTTTTGTTGTTGTGGTTTACTGAGCATGAAGAAAAATGGATTTTTGAAGTAGCAAATACAAAAAGTCACGAGTCTCTTTACATAGCTGTGTTTATGTCAGGGTGTTAAAGAGAATTGCAGAATACATAGCATGCCAGCTCAAAAACTGCCCTAAGAATGCATTTGTGCAGGATAATTTACTGCAAATTACAGTGTAACTCAAAGTTAGCATACGCTCAGAGCATCCCATGGGGTGCTTGTGTAGAGTACCCGGTGTGATGTAAATTCACACACTACCATACCGCGTATTCACTAACCTCTCATGTCACATTATTATTTAGCAAACACAACCAGGCTAAGGATTTCTACTGTACTTGAAACAAAGTCTCTATCTTGACCAGAACATTTAAGTCGGGAATTTTAGTCACTTGTGCTTCACAAATGACTGCGTTAAGGTCTATGCATCAAAAACCTACAAAGATTAACTATGCAGGCAATCAACCCACTGAAGAGATTCTGAACCTTGGAAAACTGGCCATAATTTAAAGACATATGGATAGAATTTGTGCAAAGGGAAAACAGTGTTAGCTAACTTTAAAGAAAATCATACGCAAGTAAAAAGAAGTGCTACTGCCCACATCTCATCATGCAGTTCACCAAACGCCTAAACCTACAACAAGCCCCTGATGGGGAAGAAATATGGCCTCGATTACAGACTACAAGGAGCTTGGAAATCTTGCACTCTAAGGATTTCAGTACATCACCTATTACAGATGTTGTCAGCGTTCTACACGTATCAGGACACTCTCTGTAGCTTTTTTCCCCCCATTATCGTCAGAAACGTCTCAATGTGCACTCTTTACAGACTGACACATTTTTTCTTGTTCAACAAGAGAGGTTTAATTAAAGCACCAAGTTTTGATAACACTTTCCATAGTTCTCTGCCCACAAAGAGGAAACGTGCTTCTCAATGCGTTAAACCAAGTAACAGTTGATAGAAAATAAGAGAATTATTAGAGTATTAAAAACTATGAAAGAATCCAAACTAAGCTTCCTACTGGGCAAAAGTTATAGGATGGAATGCAGAGAAACAAACTATTGATATTTCTAACTCTTTCTGAGTTTTGTGAGTTCCTTGTGTCATTCCCATCAGTGTTTGTAATCAATCATATCCCCACTTGTAACTCAAGGGAGGTTAACCAATCTGTCTTAATTGACACTGTTAATTGGTTATCTTACTGATTACTGCCACAACTACAGTCACTGTTTTCAAGTTTAAAAGTTGCTGCTTTCCGTATCTTCACTGGGACAATTAAAATACTTTGTTTCTGTAACACTGGTAATTCACTACTTCCCCAACAAAATTCTGACATAAGATTCATCGTAATTAAAGCTCTAATCCTGGAACTGACTCTTGGAGGGCAAAACCCCATCTCCATCTCACTGTTTTTTGGAATTTGCATCAGAATTAGATGCTGCCATCACATTTACTCCTACTAATGTAAAGACAAGAGTTTGCAGGAAAGAAGGTTCTTTAAACACGTTTAGAAATTTCAGAAAACAAAACTAAGACACACACTTGTTTATCTCCAGACGGATTAATCCTGTCAATGGAATAAAATCACACAAAATAACACTCACTAATTTGTCGAAATAATAAATAATGTTTCAAAGAGCATAGATGGCAAGTTTCAAAAAAAAAAAAAACAAAAACCCAAACAAAAAAGAAAACAAGAAAAAAAGAAAGGTTGTGTCTTTGAAAAACAGGAACTGAATAAAATTAATTAGAATCAGCAAACACCACAGGCATAGCAGTGGCCCCTCAGAGCATCTACAAACAGTATTATGCAAGTGTGTTAGCGAAAGCGAGAATAACATCATAAAGGAATATACTAGAGCATATGTTGATAAGCCTAAAGAAAAAAAAAAGAAATCCCAAAAGAAAAACTTCTAGTTTCTGATGGTCAGACTCTCTCTTTGAAAAAATATTTTTGTTACCAATTTAAATGTTTAGGTTACAAAATTATACAGGAAGACTTTCAAAAACTAAAGCAAATAAAATGGGATTTACATACAAAGGAAAAAAAGCAAAAAGGGAAGGAAAGGAAAATATCTGGCTGTAAATAACAACATTCTCCAGAGTTTACAGCTCTGTGAGCTAGCCACGGAGTCAACAAGCACCACATGGTTTTGAATAGGTGACTTTCCTCTAGGAGCCGTAATAAAAAGGACTGCGAGGGAGGGGTATGTCCAGACCACTTCGCAAGGAAAGAAAAAGAAAGAAAGAAACTCTTAATAAATTCCAAAAGGAGAACCATAAATCTTTTTCAATGCTCCACTAGGCAAAGTGACATAGTACGTGCACCTGCAAAAGCTGTCAAAGTCATTTAAGAAGTCCTTCCATTACTGACGTACCCTGCTGTTTGCAGTTATTTAAGCTTTTAATTTCTGTCTTTTCTGCATTTTGAAGTGTGTAACCTTTTTTATACCTTTTTATGAAAAAAGGACAGACTTCTGTTTCCTTCCTGATCAGCATTCTAATAACAACCAGACCATTTAAATTTATTACCACAAGAAATGATATGGTCACACTCCTTTCTTGCTACACCAGAACTTTATAAAGTCTTAATAGACTGCTGTCATGTTTTTTTCCATAAAATAAAGCAACAAGCTTCTTTAAAGTACTCAATTGTTCTGTTTCTTCCAGCTACTTCTGCTTACTTAATACATCTATTATTTGATGTATCTACTTCATATCACAACAGCATTCAACTTCTGCTATTTCAAATTTTTCTCCTCTTCAGACACACTGCGCCGCAAGAACCCATCTCTCATCTTGCTCAGGACAGAAGGGAGCTCAACATACTTAAACACAACAAGCTCCCGCTCTCCACAAGCCACTGTTGAACCACCAAGCCCGTGCGTAAAGTACAGCAAAGGAACTACGGCAGCTGGCGTGAGGCTATACGTCCTTTTTGTATACAGAGAATACATCCTCTTTGGTTTCTGCCCCACTTCAAAATCCCATTCTGCAAGTGGTCTGCTACCTGTACAGTTGTGGTAAATGCTGATCACCGAAACCAGAAAAAGAATGTGCTGACAGTATAAATACACTGAACTTAAACTGTTCTCTTCTGCTCGCTGGTAGCCTCACAAAATGTACTTCTTTGGCATAAAAACGTAGACAAAATACATGAATGCTGAAGGATTTAAATGTAAGATGGTTGCATTTTTGATTGGGCATGAAAGTCAATCTTTGAAATGTCAGCTTTTTATTTAATGCTAGACCTTTCAGAAGCACGGCTTTCTGGAATGAGTGCTTATTGATCGATACTAAGGCAGGAAGTTTAACAAGGCTGCTGCTATTAATTGTCCTCAAAGTGAGAAACAAATAATCTTTTGATAAATGGCAGCACACATACAATTTCACATTTACCGGCTACTCAATACATCAACGCGTATAAAGTTTCAAGAAAAGAAAAATATCTACTATGGTTTAAATCTATGAAGTACTGTTTCCTTTTTCTTAAAGCAAGAAAGCAAAATAAATACAGGTCCACTATTATTTATGATTCAGTATTTTATTTTACCTATCCTCCTCTACAACCCAATCACAGACGTAATTACGGCTTCACCTCCAGCAGGGAAGCAAAAGATCTCTCAATCAAACTTTCTAGTTAAGCACAACCCGTTGCTTTCCTTTCCGGTTAAAGACCGTGACCTAAAGCAATGGATAACGAAATCAGAGGAAAGTACTTTGCATTACATTCCAAAAGAGCTGATGGGGGAAGAGGGAAAGAAGACAGTAAAGAAGTACAGTTTCTTCTTCCCCTTCTTTTTCTGGGACATAGTACAAACAACCACAAGCTTAAAGTACTGCCAGGGATACCAATTAGCTAAAGGGACACCAGACCATGATAGATGCAAGCAGTAAATCTAGATTAATTTCTAGAAATGATCCTTTCAAAAAAATTACTTGTGCGCTTTTACTCACCAAAAGTAACACAAAGTAATGTTGCCTTGTAAAAATAATGATCTGATGTCAGAAAAGTTGTCCTGGATACAAATTAAATAGACGTTATCTAAGAAGCCATATTCGCCTTTTAAATTTTTTAAAAATTATTATTATAACACAGGACTCATGGATAATTTAAAAACTATTAATGTTAAATAAAAAAACCCTTCATCCTTACTAGGATAGAAACATTCTCTGCTTTAACAGGTTCAGACATATAGGCATGTGAAAAGAACATGAGGTGGTTGGAAACATCCACTGCTTTATGCCATGAGACAAAAGTGCCATCAATTATGAGCTCCTGTTAATTAAAATGATAGGGAAACAGAGATACGCAAAAAAAAGCCGGTTCCCAATGACAGAAAGAAATCCTTTTCTGTGACAATAAAGAACCTGCGAGAGCAGGAAATCCCCCAAAATTTGTTCAGAGACATAGACAACTAGAAATGTCTAGGTAAGAGTATGGGCACAGTACTTTGAAACGACAAGTAAGCTGTAATGCAATGTATGGTTAAAGAAACATTAATATCCATGCTGAGGTAGGATCTACTGTAAGTAAGGACGATAAATTTGTTGCGATTCTTAGTCATGGACAGCACATTATAATTATTTGTGGTCTGAACTACTGTGGCAAAAAATTAACAAACTCTAAGCTTCCTATCTTTTAGGTATGCTACGCTCCTGGACACAGATAATATTTGAGAATTTTGTAACACTGCTTTTAATTTTTAGGGATTAATCATGCTTCTGCAAATATTTTTCAGAAATAGTTATGTTTTTCTCCAAACCAGCAAATAAGCTTCCATTTTCTCTGATGAATCGCAGACCGTTTTCCCCTCAGGAAGCCTGCACCACCTCCTGTCCCTCCAATCCGCCCACAGTCAGGTATCACCTCCAAATAGCCACATCTCGCTCGTTCTCCTCGATGGCACGGAGGCTATTCTTAGGAAAACCGGCCATTTTCAGCTGACGCACTGTGGCACCACGCCACACATCAGTCTAGCTGCAAGAAGTGAACCCTCCGAAGGCAGCCTGGCTTCACACTAATTGCCAACAAGCAGAAGCTTCAGTCTTTTTAAAGTAGGACATGGGGATTTTCAGTGCCATTTGCAACAACTAAAGCGAGCAGATCTTCTGTAAACAAGTATTCTTTATAGAAGATTTGTGTGGGTGATTTTAAGAATCAGATTCATCAGGCAGAGTTTGCAGTTACACAAACTAAGAAAAATATCACTTATTTTCCCTTTCCAATGGTTATTAATGCCCCAGGTTTAGTCAATGATTAGAGGGAAGGGAAATGACAGAATGGAGGGTTGAGGGGGTCACAGTAGAGAGAGGAGCAAGAAGATACGGGGGAACACATGTCAGAAAAGAAAAACTAATCAGTGTCCATATGCACAAAGGCATGTGAATGTCCATATGCACAAAGGCAGAAAAGGGAACGTGTTCTTGATGTAACAGAAAAGCCAAGAGACCTGGACGTAAGTTTGGTGCACAGTGCGTGACTTCAGTGAATCAGAATTCCAGTTCGTCTGGCTGGAACATGTTACCTATTTGATACAACTCCTAAGCAGGTAAAACCAAGATTACTGGTTAAATTGATCTTTCGGTTAAAATGTGCTTTGTATCCTTAGATCAGCAGAACTACCGCATGGTAAAATTAGCGCTGGATGTGCTGTTTGCAGATCGCTTGTGACTTTTTCAAAGGAAAACTTACCAAAACCACTGAAGTTAAAAAGTACGATGTGGATCTGAATCTAAACACAAATATCATATACCTCCACACTTCAAGATTTAATGGAAAACACCAAGTGTCACAGAACTTTAGATGGCTAAAACCTGAGCAGCACTGAACTCAGACCTATGGACAGTGGAAGAACCTATTTGAGAGCAGCTCTGTATGAAGCTTGAAAACAGACAGACTAATCACATTTGCAAGGAAAAAAGACTGTGCCTGAGAAACGGAATTATTGACTCCAAGCACATTTCTGTCTAAGGTTCCCAACCAGAAGAATTAACAAGGAGTCGTCTGTCCTCCTATTTTACACCAGTAGGAGTCTTCTGCTCAACAAAGAAGGTCTTTCTCTACGAGGTGCTGTGGAACATGGATGGCACTTGGATTTGGATGCTTTTCAATAATTTCAGACATTTTAGAGCCTCAATTAGAAACAGCAGAAGAGAGGCATCATCATGATGCAATATAGCTTCTAGGTGGGCTGAGCTGCCCTTTGGTCACGACCCTCTCTCTTCACTTACTGCGGAAAGAGCGTAAGGTAGCCACTGCTGCTGACTTCAACATTTCGGTAGTGTCTAAAATTAGGTGGGTTGAACCTCGGCTTTCACATTTAGAGACGCTGAGATCCCTGCAGGAAAGCTCTTCCTGTTTCTTCTAGGTCTCCCTCCTTTGGCCCCCAGCCAAACCTTATTCTTTAATGGAACTTCTTTATTCAGTTTTTTCCACTCTTTGGTACAGGATTAGAGAGAAAAAGAAAAGTTCAGGGAACATACAGTACTAGAGCCAAAGTTTTAGACATAAGGTTGTGCTCTCCAAATTTTATGCCAGAAGGCCAAAGCAACATGGAAGTTGGGACACAGGTCCCAACCGTTGGCTGATGGTTCCTCTGGCTCCCTGCTTTGGCCAGGTGGAGCCAAAATGTGACCCGTGGAAGACAGAAGATACACAGCAAATGTAAGCAGAAGATATCACTGTTATATTATGATGTCAGTGAATTCTCCTGATTAAATAATTGATCTGGTTATTTCAATTAACTACTAAGAACAGGAAGGTTCATCCGGTTTTGAAGGTACTTTTTGAAGTAGCATTTTTCTTTCAGATCCTTCAGAAAAAAGAAACCTTGGTAGACATATCAGTATTGCTTCATCTGTTTGTAGAAGACAGACCCTCAGACAGGTTGCCTTTCTATTTGTTAAAAACCTAAAATAGATGACAAAAATAGCCACAAAAAGCATCTGCAAACTTTTTGCTTGTCTACACGTCTCTCTCAGTAGGATAAATCAGAGGTGGATGTGCTGATGACTTTGCCCTGAAAAACCAAGCATTCCACTAAATGCCTACAGGATTACAAAAAATTCCAGAGCGATTTTCTGACCGTTACCCCATCTTTCCAATTTTATATTTTTTTTAATTGGAATCTTCGTAATTAGCAAAGAGGTTTCTCAAGTGATGTTTACTGCAAAACTCAAAGAAGAACAGGCAGCCACAAGGTTTATGCTGATTTATGGGTGCAGAATGAATGGCAGGACTCTGCTGTGGAGACTTGCAACAGTTCTTCGCTTAGGACCATGGTGAGAAGAGATCAGGGTAGAGAAGAGGAAAGAGTTCACACTAATAAAAATACTGAGATTTAAAAAAGCTTTACAAACTTATAGTACTTCTTTTTTCTTTAAATGTGTTCACTGACTAAATTAAAATCAGTCAGTGTCACTGTTTAGAGGCAGTATCTACTACCTTCTTGTGGGGAGAAGGTTTGAGCAATGTTGTAATCATACCTCTCCTTGGTAGTGTATGCTCCTGCAAATAAAATTATGCATGATAAATGAAAGCATCTAAATGTTTAAGTTGCACAAAATCCAAATAATCTTCCAGTTAAAAAAATAAAGGAAGTACCGCTTGATTTCTAAGAGGTCTTCTGCTGTAAAAACCAAGGTTTATAACAAGGCAAAGGATACCCGTGTGCCTGTACTACTTTGGAAAGGTGGCCGAGCCACAAGAGGGCACTCTCGTAATCTACAATTTGAATTTCTGCTGCCTGGCTTTTTCATTTTTAATTAAAAGGAAATCTGACTGTTTTGCAGAATGAAGAGATCTTACTTGACACAGCAAGACAAAAGAAAGATTTTTCTCCAAATTAAAGGAAGCTAATGATATCTACAATATTTTCAAAATTACACCACATTAACTAAAGAAACAGAATTTACTAATTGAGCAAAGCTTAACTTCAAAACTGCATTTTACATAAACAAAACATGATTTACATTAAAAACTAGCTGTTACCGTTTATGACTTCTGTCAATTTGTAACATTTTAGTCAATGAGAGTAGAAGATACCTCCAGCTATATAACCAGCATTATCTGTGGATGCTAGGCATAGATGTGATCTCAAGCACATCATCTGAGTCCAAATATAGGTAAAAGCACTTAATCAGAGCTTTTACGCTTCTGAAATTATTGTGGGGTTGTTCTGCAGGACTTTTTCTTTCTTTTTTTTTCTTAAAGGGCTTCAGTCTCCTTATACAGAATATGTATATTCAGCACCGCATTATCACAAGCATTTCCTCTCCTCTTTAATATTCCCAGAAAAAAAAAAAAAAAAAAAAAATGGTCTTCAGAATAGCCCAGTCTCACCACCTTTTACAGGTTAGGAGGGTAATCAGTTACTGGAAGCCCTCTGTAGCTAATGATTGTGTCATTTATTTTACTGGCCATTGTAGGGGTATTGATAAATGGGGCACTCCTGAAGGTAAGGTTATTCTGAACACATCTTGCTGCCTGACACTTGCTATCTTTGTTGAACAGAAGCCAAGTACACCTACTGCAAGAGGAATTACATATCATCTAGCTACTAGGATATACCGCAATAAAAGTGTAAAAGCTACATTTGTGCTATGCCTTTAAAAAGAATAAAAAATGGCAATTCTCTTCTGTTCGAGAACACAGAGAAAAAAAATTTAGTCTAACTTGGCTTTTATTACCTTATGCAAAGGTGTTTTTAAAACGTTCTTAGACACCATATTTAAATCCTGCAAAGTCACGGGAAGTAGTTCACCTGGTTTCTTCAATATATGAACATTTAAAGTAGCGCTGACACACAGGGATTCCTGGTAAATCCACAC
This sequence comes from Chroicocephalus ridibundus, assembly GCF_963924245.1. NCBI lineage: Eukaryota > Metazoa > Chordata > Aves > Charadriiformes > Laridae > Chroicocephalus > Chroicocephalus ridibundus. Next base: position 25,771,676 of record NC_086291.1, on the reverse strand, counting down.
TTAGACTCCAAATGCCCAAGTTTCCATTACGGCTGCAAGGTAGTGCATGCCTAAAGGTACAGGTATTGCATACATTTCCTTAGAGACAAGGGGGCATTGCTACCTTACTAATTATAAAGCGAACTGGTAGTTCCTACCTGGTATTCTGCCAATCTTCAAGAATGTTTTCTTAGCCACTAAATACATTAGGACTATTGACATCCTGAAATGCTCCATTTTTAATAAGCTACCCTATCACCTGATATAACAGGAAAATTACAAAGATCATATTCATGAAATCAAACCGATCTTCCTGGCATTCTACCCAGGCTCATAATAAACCCGCCCTCTTTTATTATATATTAATTTGGAACAATTTTATAGAGCCCTCACTGTATTTAGGTCGCTGTCTACCCAGAAATGTGCATTACCTGGGAGCATATAATGAAAGAGAATTAAAATAGACTATGCAAAACCTGAATGCACGGTAGTCTAATACATGCACTACCATAGCCCACTCATCAATAGTTAAAGGCAGTCAGCAATATCACTGGCAAAATACCGCAGAGTTGAAGCAATCTCACGCTTGCAATAATTTTCTCTCAAAAATTTTAGCAGATTAATTTCTTATATCTTCTATATACCTAATTAATGTAGGAGATAAAACATACCAGAGACGTATTATTAGATCTAGGCATGAAACAGTTAACAGCAGCGCACATGCCAAGGTTTTAATAAGGCTTAACAACAAAAAGCTTCAATCCTCCACTTTCACTAGATTTTGTTGTTGTGGTTTTCCCTTGCTTAGGGCAATCCATCTGTTAATGTTGACTTGCAATATAGTTAAGCTCGCACACGTATAAAAAGCCTAGAACAGCTAACCTAAGCAAGAGTAAGCTCAAATGAATATTACAGAGATAGAACAATTCATCTTCGGGAAAGATTAATTGTGTGTGCGCGCACGCGCGTGCTCACAGGCACGTATGAGTGCACTCCCGTTATTTCTTTTTTTAGGAAAGAATTTCAAAATGCAAATTATAGGAGGGCAAGCCGATCACTACAGTTTGCAATAACACATTTAATTATTTATCCTCCAATTAGATTTTGACAGCTATTTTACATGCTACAATTTGTTTTGATTTATTGTTAATTTTTTTTAAATCCTATTGCCAATCTGGCCAAAAAAAACCCCCCAAAAATATAAAACCACTATGACAGCGGTGATAAAGCTTAGTAAATATTCATTGTTAAAAACGGCTCTGCACTGTGACCAGTGCTGGTATTCTCCCTGGGCCAAACTGGCCTTGTTTTCAATAAAACCAGAGAAGTATCCTTTCCCTGGAGCCCTGTTAGGCTGAGGCTGCAGTTGGAACTGTCATCTTCACACAAAAGCAAAGGGGTTGGGTTTTACGAACGCAAAGCCTAATTGGGAGATCTTCATGGCTGTACCCTTGACATTTATTAAAGCCTCATCAACAAAACAGGAAATAACCGTACTAATTAGCGGACCCACAGACAAACTACTGTTTGTTGGGGTAAAAGCAGATTCACTTCCTATTGTAAAGGAAATGTCCTCCCAGAGCCCCAAATCCTGTTATGAACCAATTGTTAAAATGATCTTTTACAGTGAAGGAAACTTTTATATCAGACATAATGTTTCAAAGTAAATACGTTTCACAGCATCTCAGATAACTATTAGTTAGTATTTATTTTTAATGGCTTCCAAGAAGTGGGGAATGAAAAGCTCAATGCATGCATCTAACATGACAGAAAATATAACACCAAATTCTTTACAAGTTTTTAAATGTTTCAGTATGGAAGAGTTAGTAATAAAGGGCAGAGGTGCCTCTTGTTTGGAAGCAAGATGACCATTAAAAGCAATCTCTCTCTTTTGTTTGCTGTTAGTTTAGGTTTTAGGGAGATATTCAAATACACGGACATTGCAACTTAGTCAATATCTGGTCCTTACTTTAAATATACATCAAAATGCATGAACTGCACATTAGCACTATCCTTATACTGCTATTAGACACTCATGGGCACCATTTTAGAAATCTGGGTGGAAAGCTTCATTTTCAGGATAAAGAATTATAGAAAAAAAGATTAAACCTGACAACAGCAGCAATCTGCAAAATTCACTTCTTTTAAATGGCAGATTCAGTACTAGATCAAACATAGCCTCTCCTATACACATGCACTTGTGAATACAAAAATATTGTTTTATTTGGACGTAAAGTGCAAAATCAGCACTTATTCTAAGGAACTTGCATTTATGTTTTCTTATTCACATACCTACCAAAAACAAAAACCAGAATAGCAACAACAGACTTATTTTTTAGAAATATTTTGGTTTGTTTGCTTTTGGGGAGGAGGAAAAAGTGGAAAGGAAAAAAAAAGGAAAGCGTGAGTGAGAGGGGAAGGAAACTGTGCAAGACTGGAGTTCTTGGGGAGCGATTACCATTTGCTCCTTCCTGCCCACTGGGCTCAGGTGACATCTGGGACAAGAGCTGGGGACAAGACACGGGATCTTCTGTTTGCAGCAGCGCAAAACTGCAGGGCTATTAGTTACAAGCTCCACTAGTAAACAAGCCCTATATATGTACACGTATATGTATGTGTGTGTATACATATCTAAACCTGTGTATGTATATATGCAAACTGACATGCACTCCTCCTGTCTTTTTTCAAAGCTAAAAGACGACTGATAGAACCAGCAACAGTGATACGAAGGATATAGCAGTACGCGACTCTACGAACACAAAAATATACGGAAGTTAAATTGTTCTGTCTGAACACTGGCCTTCAAAAGAAATGTTTAACTGCACCAAGGTAAATTATATTTCTTTCTATCCCTAGACTCTGCACCTAATGGAAGGCAGCACTACCATATCACTAAATTACTGCAGATTTCTTTAATAAAAGCAGTCTATAAAAATTCACTGACTCTAAGGGTACATTTGTGTTACGTATTTACACAGATACCTGCAATTGTAGATTCAGCTACATTAATCTGTGAATGTTGTCTTATAATGTATTAAAACCTTTTTAGTACCTCACATTATCAAATTATTTGGGGGGGGGGGAAGTTGCTATATATTAACATTAGAGCTCTATACTCATACATTTAGAATTGTGTATCTTCTCTTCTGATACTCAGTGAAAAAAAATCTACTGTACACAAGTTCCTGAAAGAATGCAGGTACCGCTGTTGCCCATATATAAAAATATACCGAGGGCACATGGTTTGACACTTTATTACTGGCTTTAAGAGATCAAGAAAACACATACAAAGTAAAACCTGCCTGAATAATTAAAGCTGAAAGTCTTTGTATTATTTATAACTCTAAGAAAAATGACTTAATACTAATGTACAATTTCAACATCATTTAACAATAATCTGGATCAGTTATACGTTAAATTTCACAAATTTCTATTTACTATTGATAAAAACTAGTTCAAACCCAAACTGATTAAATAGTTCAGATTTTTATCATTGCAATATCTGAAGTAAAACGCTAAATGTTGTTAGATCAGCTGGACTGAATTTCTATACTTACTTCTTATTTGAGGAAGACACATGCATTAAAAATCCACATATAAACATTCATTATGTATAATAAAACACGAAATACCAATCTAATGTAAAAATATATGCCCAAACATTACAATATGAACATATACATCTATTTACTCCTAGATAAAAGTGTTACAAAACCTATTTTATTGATATCTTTGAAATAAAACTGTCAAAATGAATCCAAAGATACTAAAACGCTTGCCAAAGTTGAGACACTACACCTGTTACGTCAAAACAAGACTAGAAAGGATTTGAGAACAAAAGGACAAGAGATTGGCACCGCATTAACTAGCTGACTTGTTAATAAAATAATAAATCATAACTATCTGAGCAAGGTTAAAAGCCATATGCCTGCCAAATCAATTTATTACAAATGCAAAATGAACGTGCCCCGCTGTAAGAAACTAAAAAAGATAGCTCAACACAGGTCTGTGAATAGACCAGAATGTATTTAATGTGAGAAGCCTTTATCAAAAACAGTATTTAAGAATTAAATCTCAGATCCATACTTACAAATCTCCCGTTTTTTCCCCTCTCAACAGGGATGAAATACAAACCGTACTTCTCCTCCATTCAAGCAGTATAGCAGCATTTATACAAACATAGCCTTCTATATCCAAACCCAGACAGCAATCTTAAACACAGTCACTGATGCATTGCTCTAAGTGGCAAAAAATTTTCCTCACATGTACGTGAATAAGAAGAGAAGTTTCAGGTGTCTTACCTGTGCCAGTCTCCGTTTTTCTGAGTTTGCTCTTTTCTCGTAATGTAACATGTAGACAGGAGCAGTCTGTCCTGCACCAGCGCTGCAAGTTCCATACTCATACTCACTCTCCTACAACAAAACAGATTTAAATTCCCATATTTATAATCATTATCTGCAAACGTACCTTCCATATTATGCATGCAGAATGCATTCAAAATTCTCTTGCCACAATCTATTACTGTCATGAAAATACCATCTGTAGTAAGAAAATCAAATTTAGCTTTTCAGGAAGCTGAATTATCAACATTGTCATTTAAAAGACGAATTGTTCAAACATCTAGGAAACGGATTTGAAAGTTTTCTTAAAATAGCATTAAATATATCTAAAAAATGGTTCCTTCTCCCCACAGAAAAATCTTAAGTGGAAACAACATTTTCAATGGGAAAAGCAGCTGCAAAATGCCTAAAATATCTTTTCTGATATTTCCGCAACGTTACTTCTGCAAAATGAAACTATCCTTTTGTTTTTAAACATTGCCATTGCCCACATATCTTACGAAGCCCAAACAGAGAACTACTCCTTCTGAAACACATTGCACTGCAAGACTCTCCCATCTCAAATTCTCAGCTTGAAGCAAAGGCTTCGATTGTGATATCAAAGCAATCAACTTTATGAAAACATACATCCTGTTAATGTATCTTTGAAGACCTCTGTTGTTCTATGATAAAATATGCAAACAATAAAGAGATTATTCAGTGGATGCACAGAATGACAGATAGTTGCCAGAGGGCTCGTTATGAAAAATGTATTGTTGAACAAAGGGCTAAGCATATTTCAAAAGTCATTAAAAACACAAATCTCATGTGATTTGTAAAGTGTAAGCTTCAAACTGATACAGGAAGCTAGTTAAGAAAGTAAGAAATGCACTACATACCTTGTGTTTTAACTTACTCTTCACTTCTTTTATTCCTTGCCTTGCCTGACTTTTTGCCTAGAAAAATAAAAGGACTTAAGTAGCTCTGCAAGACACTGGCTGCAGTCACGAAACAAGCTTCATGATACCATAGTTATTTTACCTTTTTTTTAAGCACCTGGTGATATAACGATGGACAATAACCTTTATCACAAATTTCATACATGCATTGTCAGTATATTTTATATGTTCACGCTTTGTCCGTATATGTAAGGATTATTTTTTTCTCAGTACATGCATGCCAATGCTGTGAAAACATATATACTCAAAACTTCTCCAAAATACTAAGGACAGGCTAAAAATGGTCATATACCTCACCCCTTTATTTGAAATGGTCCTTTAAATTTGAAATGGTATTTTACCAGTAAGGCATGTTGGAAAAATGTTAAGATTTTCAAGACGACTGCTACAGTGTTCCAGTCTGGCAACTTGCAGGGCAACATCAATCTTAAGAGAAATGAAGTGATTTGATATGCAGATGGAGATTTTGCCCAGTGCTGCTGAATAGCATAGTGCTGCTATTTAGGGGAGAATTCTGTATATATTAAAATAGGAAGCCAAGGATCACTGTTGCATGAAAAACAGAGCCAAGAATGTTCTTCAACAGAGAAATGAATTATCAATCCAGAATACCACGTACTTAGAGAGAGAGTCGAAAAAAAGAAAAGATGGAGGCGAGGGAGAGGGGACCAAAACCCCTAACCCTAACAGAAGAAAGGGTATTTTTCTTACATGAATATTGGAAAAAACTGTGAAAGCTTTCAAGGCTCTCTTGAAAACAGGACTTTTGAAAATCTATTTAAGGGTATAAATATGTGGAAAACACCTATTTTTCCATGGTTTTCTATATGTGGAAATTCAGGAAAAAAAAATCATTTTCTTGAATCAAGAGGTCAGAGAGTCTTTTTGATGCTTAAATCAGACATCTATAAGCTCAATAACAGCACAATGGGGTGCCATGTAGCAGATGCTAACCTGGGAGCCACTTTAAACTTTTCAGATCATGCTCACAGCATTTGGATGAATTTTGGAGTGCTTTGTTCTAACTCTGAGGGATGGCACCAAGCACACTACTCAAGGCTACCAATCAGTCATCTCACTATTAAGAAACACATATTCCCTTGCTGTAGTAGTAGGCTTATTAAAAGGCAACAGCATAAGAAATTAAATGGGGTAGAAATATGAATACCTTACACACAGACCCTCACAAAATTTACCAATGTTTCCTGAACAGAAGCTCACTTTGATGAACCTTTATTATCAAGAACACAATTATCAAAACTGAAGGCTGGGAGATCACGTAACCGCAGTCTAAGCTAGTGCAAACCGGAGAAGATAACCTGTTAATGAACCATTTTTTAAATTATAAATGAGTTCATAAATACCAAGTATATTTATTTACCTGTTTCTCTCCATGACTTCTGTGTTTTGCAACCAATGTAAAATTAAAAATTCTATTTGAAAAGTTTACTTAAAATATACTAGCTTAGACTGATGTACTGATTTATTCAGGACTACTTATTATGCATCCAACTAGTGAAGTAATTGGAAAAGCAAAAAGGAAGCCAAAAGTCTTTTCCCATGTATTAAAAAATGCAACCTTAAAATACTTCCCACTTCATTTTATGCTATTGCTGATTTTTCATGCTGCGTGATACCGTATAATTTCACATGCTTTATTGCTTAGGCAGGCTTTTAAAACAAGATCTAAGTGCAGAAATATTAGCATTAAATCTAGTTAAACGTGAGTATTCCAGGATCATCTTTAAAAGAGCAGATGACAGAAAAGTCTTGCCGCGCACCTTACTGTTGCATTACCACATCTTTTCAATAGCGCAGGACCTAGTGCCAAAGTGAAATTGCATCTGTGTAAGCCAGGACTCCATTTGTCTAGCACAAACCCTATGTGCTGAATAGAGAGGATCTCTACATCATGTTAACATGACATACCATGCAACTATATTTATATTACATATAAATGAAACATTTACAAAATGTTTTACATTCATGATAACTTTGTGACGCCTGTGTTGTGTTACAGGACCTTAGCGTAACTGAGAATTTCTGTTTTCAAAGTCCATATTTTAATCATGTCACCAGGTTAGGGAGAGTTTACAGCTGGGAATCAAATATCCAAATGATATTCAAATAAGCTTCTGGTATGTATTATTATTGAAACAAAACCAGCACACTGATGCTTTGAAAATGTCTGTTGTTACATACAAGCTATCTGCAAGACTGAGTCAACTCTAAATCCTAGTGCTGCATAAGAAAACAAATGAAGCTAAAAACATTCTACAAGCTGAAGCGTTTTTCTACAATACATTTACACAAAGCTTAGGTTTTTAAGTATTCAGGAAGAATGAGAGGTTGTAGGAAGTTGCAGTATTTTTATGTATTATTTATTTGAAAGAGATGATCTTACGAATTTGTATGCCGTTTTCACAGCTGGAGTGGCTTTGGTCATTGCTGTGTTGATCAGCGCACCACCTTTCTGAAATATACACAAAAAATGTATTTTAGTAACATTTTAACACAAGTCAAACCTTAGGAGAACAGCACAGAAAAATAAAGTGTGCTGCAAAGAAAAAACAATCTTCCTTTTAGATTGGTAAGAAAAAACCACAGCTGTGTTTCCTCCCCAACCTGCTGTCTGCAGCTACACAAGGGTTACCGTACGTCATTATCACAGCTGACACATTTATCAATGCATTCTAACAGAATGATGTATTTTCATTCTTCATTCATTGTTACCATTTCAAAATCAATTCAGAAGTTACGGCTATTTTTCATGTGTTCCTATCATATTTATTATGCAACTTAAAAATACCGTGACCTGACAGAAAGAACTATCTCATTCAATCACACAAGAATTCTCTTAATCTAAAATAATATATTTTACTAATCCTGCAGAATAACAAGGTTGTACCAAGGGTCTTCTGCTAGCCAAACTGCACAAATCCATATTAACAAACTTACGACTTAGTAGAAGTGATAACTTCGTATCAAATGGTACTGTCACACCTAATTCACAGTTAGGGAATGTTGCACGATACAGAAAGCAGTGAAATCCCCGACTATACAGACAGAAGAACCTTCTGCATTTTGGCATTTGTTTTGTGTATGGGATTTATTTATTTATTTTTATATCTTTGAGAAAACAACCACCAAATTATTGCATATACCACGGAAATGTTATTTATTATAGAATGTGCTTATATTTTCCCTGCAAATGAACGAACTTTTACCGTTGCATACATGTAAAGAAAAGGACAAAGATTTAAAGAACAGGATGGTCAGTAGAATTACTTAACCAAGTTTATACCTTCACTGTATGCATCCACTGCTGATACGATCTTGAATTTCCTGAAATAGAAATGTAAAATGTAACACAATCAAACATAAATTCAATGTTTTAAATGTCTCAACCCTCCTCACAATCTGCATATAAAATTCCCTTAGAGGATTATTCATTAATTTCATTCTTCCCAGACAGGCAAGGAATGTAAAGATAAGAATATGTGTACGTTAAGAAAAACACCGAGGTATCTCTTATTTCATGTTTTCTATTTTTTTTGTAAAAGCATATCTTTTCACCACACAGAGTTTTTAATTCCAATTGAGGTAGAAAGAGACATTACAACTATGATAAGGTAACACAGTGCCAAAAAGAAAAACACCGACTTGAAGGAAAGAATAACATATAATGAACTGCGTTCAAGCATAATGATCCCACTGGGCAAACTTTCAAGTACAAAAATGACATGGACTGCAGATGGTACCATCCCAAGGAAAAAGAAAGAGAGAAAAGTCTAAGGATTACGGCACAACTACATACTCCTGTGCAGGAAAAATCCTTTAGTTAATAATGTATATTAACCGCATCTACTTTCTTTCACAAAGGAAAACCTCTAAAAGGCAAGTGAGAGATGGCTTCTGTAGAACTACCAAGGGCTATTGTGCCACAAAGCTGGCCGTGAAGGACAGGGTTAAATTCTCACGAGCACTTGGTGAAGAAATGGATACTATTTCCCAAAGGCGCTTCAGGTGCACACCAAAGATTGGGTCCCTGATCCCTGAGAAAGCTTTAGAGCACCTCAGTCACTTGAATACTCTGGTACCATGAGCTGTTACTAACCCCAGACAAGACAGTCACACTGACAAAGATGCTGCAGTTTCAAACAGCGAGTTTATCCATTTTGAAAGGACCATACTGATATATCCTTGATCTTACAGGCTTCCAGCAAGAGTTCTCAAGACTTCTTAAGCTTTGCAATAATCAATTAACTAAGGCCTGGGTGGAATTACTGCATCGGATAGTGGAAATCCAAAACATTCTCCTAGGATGTGGCTGAGAGCTAACTGCATCATTGTAAAAGGTATTCCCAAGTTTCTCCATAAGGTGAAAAAACTGGTCTGTTTGTGCTTGTATCAAGCACTTTCACCCATTTCGCTAAGTTCTTTACAAGCAATTTTGAGACAGCCAAACTCTCAGGAATGATGGCAGAAGTGAAAGCAATGCTCACTTAGAAAGGAGAGAACCCGATGGTCATTATGATCCTATCTCCATTAAGAACGTCAAAGAGCAACCTAAAACAAAAATGACTCTTTCTTTTACTTCTTCAGGCTGGCTCCCTGAACCACCAGAGAAGGTAGCCTGGAAATAACATGTGAAATTTAACCACTGCTAATGTGTTAATGAAATTTCAATGAATCATCAGTACTTCCTCTAACATGACATTTCATAACTTCAAGTTCTTATCGAAAATACTCATATATCATCTGGTTTGTGGCGTCCTTAACAGTGACTCTTTCCACATCTGAGCTTTCTCTGTCACAGCCTATGACTTAAGCAATTACTAGAGACAGTAAATGAGATCACAGAAAATCACCAAGAAGTTTAACTGTCTAATAGTTGTGCAGAGACCTCAGAGAAGGCAATAAAGAAAACAGATAAATACTCATCTACAGAAAAGGCCATGTTAGCACTGCATACCCTTAGCTAGGGTTGAACCTCCTGAAACTCTAGCAAGATAATGCTGCACCCTTAAAATAAATTATTATTAAAAGAGAGGTTCAAAGGTTTTTCACTTTTTCAGTTTTCCTTGTACTACCATCGTTTATATTAGACCAACTCAAAAAAAAAAGACTGTAGTAAAATTAATGTGATTACAAATTACTTTAATGGATATATTCTACAAGAAATCCAAGTGCTAAGCCAATCAATCATCACTATCTTCTTGTATTGAAAGTTACATAAAACTCTTGAGAACTAATACTTCCACAGAATAATTCATGTAAAAGACAATAAAATTTTAAGTATGAAGTGCAAACTGTAACGAAGATGGCTGACATTTCTTTTCACATATAGTCACAGGGAAATAAGTTTTGACGACTTCACTGGAGGAAAAGAAAAAATCATAAAAAATAATGAAACCTAAGTTTTATTCTCCAATTTCCAGTTTAATTTTCTGTGCTGATTTAGTTACGCTCGCATATGTGGAAAAATGCAAATTAAAAAAGAGATTACTTAAAGAAACACTTTCCATTTGATTCACTGATTTTTAAATCGTACTCTCTTCAGCTAAGAATGTGTTCCCCTGTCCTTTGAACAGCTTGTAGCTTACACTAACTTTCCGTGACTTTTCTGAAGGCTGGTTTTCACCTGTTTTTTTTAAAAACCTTGGGCTTCCTGATAAAGTTGATGGGAGTTAACTCTGCAAAGAGATCATAGTTCTACCCCATTAGCGTCACAAAATGTCACCTTCAATTGCATACATATTGTTAGCCCTGCACTTCATAACGATAATGAGACAGCAGTTATGTAAATACTGAATATGTGCCCTAAGCAATTTGTCCACAACCTGGCAATATACAGCTTGTCTGACTTGAAAAGTAAGCACGCAGTGCAATCTAACTGAGAACTGCTGGAGAAGCCGAGCATTCCCTCCTGAGCAGAGCCAGGTGAGATGTGGCTCACTGAAATGAGCTTTATCTAACTTCTACTGCAGTTTTATTGCAGCCTCCTGACCCTCTAATGCGCTCAGCGAAAGAACTTGCAATACTGACACCACCTATCTGAATAATGGATGCTCAATGCCTAAAATCTGTTTACAGAGCAGCATAAGTTATCCTAAAAAGGTAGAAAAGACGTAAATCTCTGTATAACTAGCCACACTTTAATCAAGAAAAGAAATAATTATGTGCTAGATCACAGCACAAGACACAGAGGGCAGGAGAAGGCAGTGAAAATCTTGAACAAATGGATTTATGTACTCTGAGCATAAAAAAGGTATTATTTACAGAAGGTGAGGATGGCTCTGCATGACTCAATGATTTCTCTGTGGGGGCCAAATCCCTTCTTCTGTAAATACATCCGTTTAAGGGTAGTCTGGCAAAGGAAGACCCATCTAGAGCTGCCAGATGCAACTCAGTGGATTTGCTGAAGTCATGTAACTTCCATTTACTGAGAAAGCTTCTACGCTAAAGACCATAAAACAGTATTTGCGCTGTGTCATGCACATTTTGATCCGATATTTTGATAGCAAATTGATACCTCAAATAACAACGCAGCTGTAATAAATGTCTAAGCGGAAAGCAATCCATAATCGTGCAATATCCAGCAATGCATTCAGCATCCACTATAGGGGTTAACTTTGTAAGCTAGCTAATGTGAAAAGTGTTATAACAATTGTCAGTGAACATAACCCAGGGAAAAAAACACAAGGAATAATATTTTGTTTATGAAGAGGGCAAACTTTCAATGTTCCATCTGAGATTATACACAACTGTTACATTTTTCCCTCTTTCTTAGAGTAACACATATGCTGAAGAAAGCAAATTTCTCTAAAAATTTGGGAAATCGCTCTGATTTCTGCACTACAGAAATAATTGGATGTGAAAAAACAGGAGTTTTTTCTTTTTTTTTTTTTTTTTTTTTTTTTTTTTTTACAGAAAACATAACTAGAAAGAGTTCAGTAGCAGAAATTTCAAAGTTATTTTTAAAATGCAGTTTACATATAACGTATCACATTATTCAGTTAAAAATGTAAACAATATAGTGATATTTCATCAAAACAACATATCTTCATTTAATATACTGACATAACTGGATACGTAATAGTATGTGTACCAGCAGTGATTTTTTAAAGCCTTGCCAAGAATGAATGGGTACGATGAAGCAATAATTAGATTTGTTACTTCAAAAATTTACAGGACACCCTGAGAACATCATCACATTGAACAGCTCCCAAAGAAGCATAATCAGTGAGGACCACTCAAATTAATTCTGTACCTCCAGAAAAGCCTCCTGCTGTGATTTCTTCTTCAAAAACATCGGAGAATCCTCTTCCTGCATTTAATTTTGATAGCCGACCATCAATAAACTTGAAAAAAAAAAAAATAGTCACACTGTTGGCCCTTCTATTACTATACAGCGTTATAGTTTTCAGTATGTACATTACAATGGAATACAGATGTTCAAGACAACATGTGGCTTATAGATAATATATTGCTTTTAGATGGATTTTTCAAGAGCAGTTGCAACTATGAGCAGCAGAAATATCAGAGTATTTTTTATATACAAATCAAGAAAATCATATGTATTATGCAAAATTTAAAAATAGATTTGTAAATTTTATAGTCAATGAAATTACACATCAGTTTGTTCAGACACATTTTAAAGGGCTTTTCAGCTTTTCTTGCTTTTCTAATGGCATGAAAATATATTAATTTTTTTCTTTACAAATGGTAACTTTGGATTTGTAATCGTAATCAAATAAAGATCTCTGAGTCACTCCCTGATGTTCTGTTTTTGAATCATAAGCTTACCTCATATCATCAACAAAAGAACATAAACAAACCTCCCTGTGGTATCCCTTTCGGGGTATGCATCAATGGGTCCAAAGTAGAACTTTATGGGCACAGAAAGTACCTTTAGAACAAGTGAAAACACTTCACCCAGTTCAAAGAAATAACAGACTACGATGTCTACTTGAGGTCCGTTGAAAGTGTATGTGTTTTACACGAAAAAGGAGCCTATAAGGACAGTACGTGAAGGGAAATTGTAGCAAAACCATCCACGCTGAAACAGCAGAGGAAGGCTGTGGCTCGGTTTCAGAAACGGTGGCAGCAGCAGGCTGGATGTGACTGGCGGGGTGCAAGCCGACTCCAAGGACATTTAATTTCAGTGTATGGGAACGTGATGCATGAAGTCCCAAAACAAAGCGAGGCAGGATACCAAGGCAGACCCCTAAAACCCTCTCCGCCCGACTGAGCACGGTTCGGGGTTGACATCACTGTATTTTTAAGTCCCAACACATCTGTTTACCCTTTTCATTTTTTAACCACTAACACTTATGTAGTTGCATCTACAGATGCATATTGCAACAGCTGTCCTTATGCGGAGGTTACAGCTGCATAAGCACATGGATTTGCATCCACATATCAGTGTATATAGAAAGACTGAAACGATCGAAGTAAATCAGAAAAAGTGAAAGTACGATAATTAATGATTAAACCTTTCAGAAGGAATGACTACATTCTTCTCAAGAATTACCAGGCTTCAAAGACGTACAACGAGCACATTCTTAAAGGTTTAAAATTCTTTCAAGAAGCAACCCCTTTCTGTTTTGAAAAGGCTAACTCAAGTCTGAGAGATAAAGTGAGAAAGCACTTCTCCAATTATACACGGTTCATCTTCTAGCAAGAATGATGAGTTATTCACCGGTACTAACAAGTACACAGAAACAAAATTAATTATTTGGCTGTATCATATTTTAGCAGAGATTATTCAAACAGTGTCAGTGACAATCGGATGCTTGTCAATAAACAGACTAGTGATGTGAAACAAATCCCTTTCTCAGGGTACACAAATTCCAGTAGCAAAAATAAGGCAAGCAAATAGATAACCATTTCTTTCTCTTTCTTGTCTGAATTCCTTCTTATTTTTTCATTTTACTCGAAGTTGGCTTTTTTTTTTTCCAAATAGGTTGGTTCATGGTCAGACCACTATGGGATCACTGGATTATTTCACAGTAACAAAAAGAGATAAGAGCATCTTTAGCTACTGCCGTGAGGAAAAAAAACCCACCACCCCATCCCCTCCCATCTCCAGCCTTTGAACTGTAAGACGTTATCTCTTTTGGGAAAGTTATGAATTCATTCCATACTATAAACTAACGTAAGATTTATGGACATACTCATCAGTTGGTAAAATTCTATCAACAGAAGGCTGAGACACTGACTGAACTTTAGTTTTTAGAGGATCACTCCAACTGAGTATTTAATGTAAATACTGACAAGCTGAACTGTTAGCAAAAAGATACTAGAGACATTATTTAAAGGAACTTTTAAGTGGTAGTAGTAGTTATTACTTTTGAATAGTTTACTGTTAACGGTTGCACTTAGATTGCTACATGAAAAGAACAGCACGTGGAATCACACATACGCTTTATGGTTTTCTCCTCCCATTTTTCAAACCCACACTCCCTCGAAAAATCTGGGCCTATTTCAAGAAATGCATTTACTTTGAGACCCAGAGAGACCTTGGTTGACTACCACTTTCAATGAAAAACTAGTAATTCCAGTGCTGCTCTTGGATTTTAAGCTGACTAAAGACAGAAATACCATAATCCATAAATAATTTTGAATTCTAAAAATCAAAATATGGACCATATCCACTTCAGAAGATCTTGCTGCAGAGATGATAAAGAGTGGGGGCTGTGGGAGGAGACGTGATGTTTGTGAGCTGAACCCAATCATTTATTTAGGTAGGAGTAAAAATTCCAAGTCGATTCACCCATTATTAAAAACAAAAAGTTGGTAGAAGCAAAGAAAACATCATAAATGTGATTTCCACACAATAGGAGCTCAACATCTTGCAAGAAGAGAGCTCAACTCATAAAACTTGTAAATGAAATTTGAAATTAATAATAATGTTCAAAAGACTTATGATTCTTCAAGTCCTAATCCTGCATTCATTATTTATTTTTCTCGTTGACACTTTCCACCTTTTTAGGAACAAATCCCAACAAATGTTGCAGATTACATCACTTAAACAATTACATTATGTAACGAGATAGTCTAGCATTAGGCTTCATGCTAGTTCTAAGAATGAATTAGTATTTTCCCTGGACACTCATCAGAACTATTTGACATGTAAGATGCAACTATTAATTGCCTGTGTTTGCAGCTTGAAATAAAGATTAGCTACCTTCCATGTTACCCTAATTAAAGGGGAGCCTTTCCAAGGCTCAGAAAAAGCTAACAGATAAATAGGATGCATAATAGTAGAAATATCAAAGATGTGGTGAAAAAAAAAAAAACAGTGAGAAAAGGAGTAACGTTAAGTATACAGTCCAAGAGAACAAACATTTAATCTGGGGAAAAGACATCATATACAGAATATTTAATCAGGAAATAAGAATATTTAATATATAAGTAATAGTTATTTTCTTTTTAAGAAATTTTTTAATATGAATAATATATAAGAATAACAATAATCAGGGTTTTTAAAATTAAATCTATTCAGGGCAGAGGACAGCTTTAGAAAACTAAAGCCAGCACATTAAACTTCATACGTCTCTATAGTTGTGATCCTTATCAGGGTATTTATCATAAATTACTTCTATAAATTCCTGGCAAATGTATGTTTTGCATAAAGAGTTTGGTGCATTCTGTTTCAGAGCAATATAAACAGTCCTTTCAACTTCCAAAAACGTGAAGTCATCAACCTGAATTCAAAGGCATCTCCATAATTTATAAGTCCAAGAGAATGGTTTGAGGCTAAAAGATAATCTAAGCGTGGTCCCCGCCAAAAATATCCTGCCTCAGTTTTCAGTAAAGACTATGATGCTGAATAAAGGAACAAAAATACAAACGTTAATGAAAATGAGATACAGAAATGGACATTACAGTATCTGAGGAATAAAACGTGAATCAGAAACCCCTAGATTCACCTCTGTTACACGATTCTATGGAAAACAGCACATGTACCTGGAAGTAAAAAAAATTTTTATGAGTCTATCAAAGTAAAGGAAACACAGTTGAAGTGGAGAAGAACAGTACCATTACTTAAAAAAGCAATGGTTGTCTGAAGTGTTGGTCTGCCAGTTTGCCCTTAACAATTTGATGAGGGGGCATTTCGAGGGTCAAAGTGGTAAATAAGTAAGTGGGAAGATACAACATATAAGTTAAAACACTGTTTCTCACAGATTCTTTGACAATTAATTTTATAGAGAAAGGAAATGCAATTTATCTACACCACAGAAATGCCTCTTGCATGTGCCTCAAAATCCTAGTTGAGATGAAATAAAATCAGAGTACCTGAACGGTACACCTGAACTTTAGGTTGGGTAAGGACTGGCCCAAAAAGGAGATAACAGCTTGCAATGGAAGGAAAAGTGTTAGGCTGGAAGTGTCACCCCTCATGGTATTTCAGGGTAAGTGTCGTGACTGATCCCATTTACAGGTTAGTTAACGATTTTGGTACAAAAGACTGGCATGTGCTAATACATTTGGGGGGGATCATTAACAGAAAACACATCAAAATGCAACACAAAGTAAAAACAGATGATGTTGAAGATGAAAATAATCTGAATGGGAGTACCACAAAGAATTCCACAATTTATTCCAACAGTGATTTCCTGGTACTTTGGTGAAAAGATACTAGCACTTCCAAACTTAAAATAGTGGTTAAATCAGAGGAATTAATATGTTTTAATGCAGGAGAGAGGAGGAGAAGATTAAAAGCCCACTAAGAAAAAAGGACAGAGGAAGGATTTTACAAAATGGCAGAAATAAAGGTTACTTGTCAGTTATGGCAAAAGGGGTGCATTTAAAGTAGCTATTTTCTGCTTGGTCTAAGGCTGCTTCTAAGAACTATTTTCTGCTTAAAAGATTTTCCAGAACAGAATAAAATACAGTTTGGTCTCTTTGAACACAAACAACTTTGAAAACAGCTCATTTGTCAGTGGGGAAAAAAATGGAGAAGATGCAGCTGGGCTAAGCATTAGCTGAAAAAGTCGGAGTAACCTTCGCAACAGAAACTAGAGGAATGAAAAAAACCTACTACTACTACTATTAAACCACACGTGTGATCAAAATTGTTACTATTTCCTAATCCTCTAAAATATATTATTTCCTTTAGTTGAAATAAAATTAAAACAAGCCATAAACAAACTGTAAACTGATTCTGTTTAATCGAACACATATTAAAATGTAATGGGTAAGCACAGAGGCACACTGACAAGCCCATTCATTTCAGTGGAGTTAAACCTTTCTCTTACAGCTGAAGACCTTGCTTTAGCAGTAGTGTGACAACAGTTCAGAAACATTGCTTGTAGGCAGTTTTCTATTAAGAAAGTTTCATGCTAGCTTATCACACTGAGATATGCAAAATGTAAACAACACTGTTTACTCCTTTACTTCTTTCCATTTCAATCATATGTGCTGGATACTTCAAAAGATTTCAGATTTCTTATTATTTTAATTTTTTTTTACATTTTTTAATTGTATAAAATAAAACAGAGAAAAATTAAAGGAGCCCAATTCTATGATAGATATTTCTTTAACTTTATACGATCAGGAGAAACATGTTTTCACAGGACTCTTACGCGCTATCATCCTTGCATAAATCTTTACTTTAGACACTAGCCTCTGATTAACACCCAGTGGTTTTTTGAAAATTAGAAGATTCTGGGTATAATGAATTTCCCTTATCTATCATGGTAGTATATCTTCAAAGGCGCCCACCAGATTATTTAAACATGAACTCCCATGCCTCAATCATTCCAGATATTTGCAGGCAAATAATATACTTTTATAAGCCTTCTGATTTTATTCACATTTTCCTTGGTTCTCCTAAAAATCTAGTTATAAGTTTCTTAACACCCTTTTGATGCAATGGGGTCATGTGATGAAATGGGAGAAAAGACAGTTACAGAATAAAATCAAAGAAAAAACTTGATTTCAAAGACCGTAATAAAACTATTACTGAGCTATGCCAGACATTCAATAATTTGTTCTCTATTAGCTCATAATCTGCATTAAGAGATCAGCTAGAATATTCTTCAGGCCACCCCTATGGCTCAGGTTTGTTATATTCTCCGTGTGCACATTTCAAAAAGCCTAGCAATGAAAACTGCAATTACAGTATGAATCCAGTTTTTAAATAAAAAGCCACTGAAGTCCAATTTAAGAAAGCACTATGTTGTTTAGGTTCTTTGGTCATGAGCCAAGAGAGCTGAAAATGAAGTTCAACCATCAAGCCGGGAGATCCACGATTTTTCCTGTTTAGATGAGTTGCCGACTGGCTCTGAAGAGATGCTGCGCGGGCTCTGCACCCTGGGGTTATTTTTTGTTGAGTTTCCTCACTACCACCATTCTTTTTAACTGCAATTGAAGATTTAATAATCCAACAAACCAGGGATAACTGTCTGTACACAAAGTACTTGTACTTCTATTTTAACCAGAGTTTCACAAGATAAGAGAAAGGAAAATACATTTAAACACAGATATGTTTCAAGAGAAAATCATTAAACATGGGTCGTTTACCCTCTCATACCTGTTTAAAGAGTTGAAGATTAACAGCAGTTTCCAGGAACTGCTTAGTAGTACTGGAACGATGCTTCACAAAACTATTCTCACAGAAAGTTATCGGCTCTCCCTAAAAAATTTAAACAGAAAAAGTTAGATGGTAACTAGAGTACACAAATATGCTGATTTATTTAAAATTCTCCATTACAAATTTATTTATTTACTAATAGTCAATACATACAAATACTCCCTTTCAAGCAATCTTGATAAACATGCATCCAATTAAACAGATATAGACAACAACAAAAACACCCAAAATCTTCATACAATACTTAAATAGTCATCAAAATACATATTGCAATTGAACCTCTGGTTTATGAAGTCAGTCTACAAAATATGCTCTGCAAGGAAAAAGTAAGTGGTTTACAGTTGGTCCATGTTACCTTTACAGTACTTTTCCTTAAAAATTTTGAGGAAGGGTTCAAATTTTGAGGAAGAGCAGGGCCAGTGTTTCAAATAATTTACCATGCGTTATTGTTCAGGATTGCCCTGATTCCCTGGCATGCAAAACCAGCAACACTAGTAAACCAAAACTCTAACTCGGTCCAAAATGATGTATCTGCACCAAATTATTTTTATATTTATTCTACCAAAACATAAGAAGATTTAACAGGAAATTATTGAGATACACATCTATTTTATTTTTACACAAAACAAAAACTACAAGCTTTCTAGAACACTGTTATGGAGAAAATCTGAACAGATGAGATTAACATTTAATACAAGAGTATTTCCCCAACATGGGAAAAGCACATAGTCTATAGTTATACCAAAAACCATGCACCAAAACACTCTGAAGGCAAAAGAAGATAAACAAGTATTCATTGAAAATGAAGCGTTTGTTGAAAAAAACACTACTGAAAACAGCACTCATTTAAAAAGATGTTAATAAGATGATTTATAAACAATCAGACTGACTCCTATCCTATTCCCTAATTTCATTTAAAATTTGCTATTTTCAGTGTGCACAGAGCACTGGACGCTTTGGATGAACATTCTCTCCAATTCTGTTATTCTTATCAATACTTTACAATAAATACGTGAAGCTGTTTGACTTAACTGATAGACACATTACAGAGTTTGTGTAGTGACCAAGGTACATGAACGGATTTCATCATAAAGCCAAAAGGCCTCTCACCCAAGTTTACAAAACCAAAATAATTACCGGGTTAGAAACAATTACCAGAGGTCTCAAAGACAGAAGATTTGGAATCCAACAAAATGACACACCTAAATCTACCATAGAATATTTTACTACCCAAAAGCTCCATATAAAGTGCAGTCCCACAACAGAATAAAGGACGCTTCAGCCATTCAAAAGGAAGAAGATCAAAGACAGCTTCTGTATTGATCTTCACAATAGCTCCAACTGTTAGCCACTTTAAAGACAAATTTATTCATGCCCATGATCACCACAGGCTTCTGCTCCTAACCCTGTTTAACTTGAACCGCACATGCTACTTCATGCGTTTTCCTATCATTTTGCCTGACTGTGCAGTTATGTGCTTCCAGAATATCACAAACGATTTTCTGCACGTGACCTAGGTGAGTTTGGGTGAGTAGCTCTAAATTTTCAACTGCTCTTTATATCTTGCACTTTGTTTTTAAACAGTTCAAGGAGAATCCAAGGAAATGTTGCAGTAAAAACGCTGTGATGTCATTTTAAAATCCAATTCTTATACTAGCAAAAGCTTCCCTCTTTGGAGGTCTCTCTTTCAAGAGGTCCCATTCTACTCAGCAAAGTGCTTAAGTTCACGTTTAACTTGTTTTTAAGTTTTACATTCTTACTTCTTTATGGAACCTCTGATTTTAGAAATCTCACTGGAAGAGCTAGAAGCTATACATTTACCTAACGTAATGCTTCCCCTTCCACAGGGTAGCTGGAACACTGTGATGTGCAAACCCATCTCAGTACAACATGTAGCACTGTCGATCGAGTCCCCAGGAGAATCAACCAAGTTACTCCACCTACTGCTTACCCGAGATAACTGGTGAACACAGCACACACGCAGGACATGCTGGATCTGCCAAATAGCTTGCAATGTTTGTGGTACTTTAAATAGCACTGCCTTCCTGACCCACTTTGCGTTAGCTATTCTCGGGCTCCTACAGACTCTTGTCTTAAGAAGATGACCCCAAGCTACGCAGCAAATTCAAAGTGCATCAAAATAAATGAAATAGTCTCCAGTGAGATACCGTGGTACAAGACACAGTGCTCCTGAGGGCAGACTCTTTTCTCAGTTCTGGCGTTCTTCCAAAACATTTCCAGGCAGCAAACTGTAACAACTCCTATTTTTTTTTAATGTATGTATTTATATATCTTATATATATTATTTTTATATATACGATATATTATTGTTGAATATTTTTATATATTATACTTTAATTTTGTATATCGTATGTTATTTTTACATATTTTTACATATTATAGATATTATTTTTATGTAATTTTTGTTGTTGTTCTTGTTGCCCAAAGAAATGATTTCTGGAAATACAGAGGCTTTGTGGGGGCGCAGAACTGACTTGATGATGGCTCATGACATACTATGAAACATTAAATTTAGGACCAAAGAGAGAAAACAGTATTTTCAAAATACACTATTTAGAAAGATAAAAACTAAGCTATGCCTCCACTGCCACTTTCCCAGTTGCCTTGGGGAAGATGAAAGAGAAAAAGGAGAGGTTATCTCCCAGCAGAAGAGAAAACAGGCATTCTTGCTCTCCCTTTCGCGTCAGCCTGGGAAGACAGAGCAGACACAGTTCTACTTGATGGCACGTCTCCCACCCGCGCCACGTAACACCAGGAGATGGTAGTTCAACATGCATTTTTAGTGCATGGTTGTAATATTTTCCCAAATACTTTTCTTTAATCGCTGGATGCTTCAGATACTCAGTAAGCACTCATGCATCCATGCATCTGTTCCCTTATCAGTGCAGTTCAGAGACAGAATAACCAAAGCTACTCCTTAGCTGAAAATTTTTTAGTTGTATAAAGAGTTCACATCCAGTAGTCATCTACGTTATTTGAACCTACCGATAGCAAGGTTGCTTTAAAAATTTGAGTAGGTTTAAGGCTGATACCTGTTCAGCACATAAAAATGAGAAAATCTGTTGAAACCTGTAGAAATTCCCCGCTGAAGCTGTCTCAGCGTATCTGCTGTAACTTTACTGAAATTGCATTAAATAATACAATTCGCTCCTGGCTCTTTTATTTGTTCAAGGCCCTGAACAACAAAACTGTTTTCCAAAAAAACCTTTTACAAATCTTCAAGATTATTACTGTAAACATGATGCCTTTTGAAGTGCTATTTAAAAAATAAATTATTGAAT
Organism: Chroicocephalus ridibundus; assembly: GCF_963924245.1. Lineage (NCBI taxonomy): Eukaryota > Metazoa > Chordata > Aves > Charadriiformes > Laridae > Chroicocephalus > Chroicocephalus ridibundus. Next base: position 25,749,514 of record NC_086291.1, on the reverse strand, counting down.
CAATATAAACAAAAGTAGCTCTAGAAGTTTTCATGCGCAAAGCTTACAACATTCTCATTTCTGCAAATACAACTGGGTACCTTTAGAAACTGAGTTTCGGAGGAATGCTCCACTGATATTTAACTACTAGACCATCAAATGGCCCCTGTCGTATTGATCTACAATGTACTTTCACAACAAGTTCGATCAAAACCCAGTGGGGACTCTATACTGAAAAGTAGACAGCTAATACTCAGACCAAACAATCTATGCCCAAACAAGATACCTGTCCTTTTAACAACAGTTGCTGTAGAATTCTCTTCCCCTTTCATAGCTTGCCACACACAGCAGGAATTTCTTACTCGAAGCTACATTCACATTTCAAGCAAGCAATTTACACAGACCTCAATGGAACGTGAAAGCAGTGAGCTAAAACAGCGTGATCACTCTAAAAGGAAAAATAATCTAGATTAGAAGGCACGTTTGTGCTTTCTAAATCTAGCGTTATTTAACTTGAACAAGAAGTGCTAACGTTTGAATTCTTTATTTCAGAAAACATTTGTAACTCTCTAGCATGAGATGACTAACACCAACTCTTTGTACTATTGCTATAATTAATACTGTTTCATACGGTAGCTCTCGCTTCATACATGAAGAGTATAAGGTAGGTACAGGCATAGCTTCTTTGGTTTTGTAGAGTTTATTTAAAAAAAACCAAACAAACCAAAACTTTAAACACCATTTTGGTTTTGATATTAAAATTCCTCTGTTTAAAATCAAGGAAGCACAAAGCTGGCATTTCAGCTGTTGTCATGACATTCAGAGACAAAGGCCAGGGGATAACTGAGTGTGAGCTATGGTTCTACTCGGGACAGCGCCACTTTAAATTACAAACAATTTTCTGCAAAATTTGCAAATTTCTTGGAATTTACCCACATAAAGATTCAGATATGCTGGTATTTCTTATAGTCACAATTAAAATCCACAACAGCTCCTATTAATACAATATTCAATAAAGGACTACTGCTGTCCTTGAGACAAACTAAACAATATGATTTTCAACATGTAGAACAGAATTCTTATGGAAGTCACAATAAATAGTCATAACCGATATTACCCAGGGTGGGTCCGGATTTAAACACAAGCTATGTTCTGGTATGTCATTATCTCCCTGTTTCTGTACTCTGCTGTACTTTTTATGCTTAACTCTTGGGGGAAAGATAAACAAGTCAATGCCCATTTCAAGAGATACCTGTTCTCAAAAGGTTTGATTTTGAAACTCATTTATAAGCAATCATTACATACATATTCGTTCTGAATCTTAAAATATGTATTTTTTCCTAATATAACATTTGATCGTGTTATTTTGCTTTATTGTATATGAAATACAATACCTGCATCTGTTGCAGAGGCGATGCCGCTACTTAAAATAGCGCCCATATTGGCCCAAAGCACTTCAGTTAGCATTCAATTAAAGTGAGGTCTGACCGGTTGTGCTATCTTCAAGCTGGAAGTTATCTCGGCACCCCTGCCGTGCTGATGAGACCATGAACTCCTACTGCTGAGCATTCCAGAGCAATCCATTAGCCTTTGCTCTTCATTTCTTAATTTCTGATGAGTGATGTTACAACCACCATGACTTAAAACAAAATTATCCTGTGTTTACTTCCCTCATAACATCAGGAGCTTTGAGGACTTTTTCCACAAAAGAGGTGATTTTTTTCCAACGACTGAGTATTTTTTTAGCTAATTCTTGAAGAAAAGCTGATTTTTCAAAGGTAGAAAATAAGTTATTGTTGCTTATATTCCACAATCTTTTAATAGATGTGTCAAAGTAAGAGGATTTACTTGAAATACATTTGAAATGTATTTGTCTTGCCATGATGAATTTAAAAATAAAAAAAATAAAAAAAAATCACACCTATATATCCTCCTGATGTTTGTTACCTAAGAGAAAACAGCTTTTCTGCTCTGCTTATTTTCCTGATGATGTTAAAATTAATCTCTATTATGGTGAATACTTGTATACTCATTATTTTTGTGCTCCTTCTTATTCTCTTACCTACCTTTCCCTCTCTAGATGTAGATTGTCAGTGGAAATATTGCCTGCTTAAGAATTCTTTACATCATATAGTGTTTCATTAACTGACCATATTGCATATGATTAATGGAAAAAATTTACTAGTCTTTGCTTTCATCTGCAAGGTTTGCACAAGTACATGTGTAAGGCCATCACAGAGTTATTAAAACGTTTGACTGGCGTGGCGCCTACCTGATAAGGAAGGATGCCTAAAAATGACCCATGAAGAACACGCAAAGTAAAACAGCTAGAAAAAACATAACACTGGTTGACAAAATGACACAAACTGCACAATTGTAATCTTTGTATCTAACTCCCGCCTGTGCACGCAATTGTGAAACATGGAACATGAAATCCTATTACATAATACTTTTTCAAATGCTGGTCTACATAAAGAAAACAGGAGCAACAAAAGGTTCAAGGCTAAGTCGTGACCACCCAAAGTAAACATAGTTTGGACTTGTATATGCATTCACATGGTATAAGAAGCACTTATGCCACAACACTCTGACCTTTGAAATGTCTCAGCAGGGTTAGACCCTTGGGATCAAAACTGCGATCACCAACGTTGCAGATTGCACGATGGCTTGTACCACAGCTGGGGGAGTACAACCATGCACTGACCACCTGCCCTTCTATACGTCAGGGCTCCTTATAGCCAAACAGTTTGAGTAGCCCCATTGCCATTGGTGTAGGTCTGCACTGCTGGAGACACACCACACACCTCGCCCCTCCAAGTCCATGCACATTACCCTATCAAAATGGACTGCAGTCCTCTACGTGAATGGGACCATATACCAAAACCATTCTAATTCACTATTCCATTGATGATAATTTTGTTCTGGCTTATTTTTCGGTCATTTATCAAATGACAATGAAGTAAATAAAGATGAAAATCTGATTTATTTTCTTTTTCTCTTCCCTATCAAAATTTTGGAATGGTGGTAAGATAGTAAAAGAGGTTGCATAAAGAATTTTTTCAGTTGTCCCCATCTACCATGCACTAACTGGATTCCTTCTGGATTAAACTAAAGCAGAAAAAGAGCTCCAGCTCGTCACAGGTATTCAGTATTCAACACCAGACTAAAATAAGAATCGCAATAAAGCTAGAAATGCACGCTGTGTGCATGTCAGGTCCTTAGCACCAACTGCACTGCTTTGCTCTACAGGCCCACTCCTACTATGCAATATTTGCTGCTGTAAAGTGTAGCATATTACAAAAATATTTTGTGCAGTTCTAACAGTTTGACAGATTTCTTTAATTCAGTATCCTGATTACATCAGAAAAAAAACAACTATTTCCACTTTTCTTGGAAACTGTTACTGGATTAAGATTTTTATTACCATTTATTAGACAAAAAATCTAATCACCATTATCTATTACATGTTACATATCCTGTCTGTATTAGAGTAGTCAAATTTTCCATATGGTCTTTTGGAGTCCCATGAACTCCTTCCAAGACCCCTGAAGCTTCCCATTTTCCCTTTCACTAATCATTTTTTTTTTCAATAATTGCTAGACGTTTGTTGAAGACATATTGCTATACCGAGGAGAATCTGTCCTATGCTGAAAACAAACAGTTGCACAGAACGAGTGTTCAGTGTGATGAACAGGGTTTGGAGTGAAGAGAAGTGTTGGAAGAGTACAGACACTATCAAAGCTGTTCTTTACTCAAAGTGAATATTAATGACAGTTGTTTCATGTTGCAAGTTAAGATCGTACAGAACACACTGTTGCAAGGAAAACAGTTCTCTTGAACATATTTTTCAACTTACAAGCAATCAATAACTATCCAAACACATTATTTTATTTTTCATCAGGATGTTTGCGATCCTAAAAATGGTACCCCAAAATCTCTCAGTTCTTGATTCTGAAAATATGACAAGCTTATTTATAGATAAAGTATTTCAAATCTGTATAGAAAATATTCTCATTTAAGTATAAACCCACAATTTTTCTACATGAATACTTCTTGAGCTCCTGAAAGAATGTAAATGAAGTCCATAGCTGTGGTTTAGATTCCCTTATTAGATATAGCATCATAGACTCCAAAACAAAGGGTAGTATTTTCTTTGCAATAACAATTCCCAAGTTCTGAGACTCCTCACAAATGGCCTAATACAGTCAGATGTGATTTTTTTTTTTTTTTAACTTCCCAATTCACAATGCATTAAACTGAGTTCAAGGTTCAAAAGGCTCATATAAAATGAGCTGAACAATCATGGGATAACTCCATTTCTACTAATCCAGAGCAAATTCAGCTTCTAATAAATTTTTCCATCACAACAAAATTCTGTAAAATACTAAAATTAGTTAAAACAATGCGAACACAGCTCAAAAATAACAGTTACACTTTTTTTTTTTTTTTTAAAATACGCTTTGTCTTTGGACAAGTTGATGCCAATCCAAGATATGCTGGTATTTGCCAGCAGACTTCTGCCTGTTAAGATGTTCTGAAATAACATATCTTTTTTTAAAAAAAACCCACCAGGCCACAATGGTTTCATAAATATGTTCTTTTATATGCAATCAGTGGAGCCAAAAAAAAAGAAAAAAAAAGCAAAAGAAATAATGCAGAAAGGCGGACTGCAAAGGTCACTTTGACAAATGTTTGCCAGTTGAAATGATGCATGGTGCACTACTTCCAATACAGTGCAAATGTAGATAGATATCTCAGATATGCCAACAGATAAACTGAAATAAAATGGAAATCAGTTAAAAGGAGAGCTCATTTCAACAGAGACACTAACCAGAATGATAAAGAACTTGCACATTCAGTTCAACAAACTCACCAAACAAAGGACTGACTGAAGCCTATTTCTGGTCAGAACAGAGGTACTAGACTGACATCATTCTGTTCACATATATCAAATGTAGATTAAGACGCTTTTTGACTTAACAGCTCTTACTGCAAGCTGCCATGATTGGCAGGCCAGTGTCCTCACCTTTAGACTAAGCAACAAATTAGATAAGCTCTTCTGAAGCACTGTCAGGTAATGCCACTGTAGGATAAATGACAACTATCTATTTCGTTCAAACTATTTGTTCGACAAGTTTGACACTAGTACTGCGTTGAACTCAAGCAATTTTGAAAACAGGTACAGTCATTTCAATATAGTATGCAAACTGGCTTTCCATATCATAAGAAAACTGGAATGACTGCTAAACAGAAATACACAAACTAAACCCTTAAACATTACTTCATTTCTGCATGGATTACTTTTCATCTCAATAACAACTCTTGTCAGTGGCACAGAGAGCTAGCGTGTAAAATGCTTACGGCAAAAACGACTACCTGTAAGAGAACGACTTAAGTAGAAGGAAGACCCTGCCATACTGTTTTTTAATGTTTCCTCCAAGAGAAGGCCTCATCTGGAATTAATAACTATCCTCCCCATTGCCACCAAGGAATACCACGTAGTTCTTTACCCAACAACAGAATACACTACCCTCCTCACCCCTAAACAAACACCCACCCATGCACCCACACACCCACCAGTTTTAAAAACTTGACACCTCCATCAAGGATGATTTTCTCCTATCAAATCTCAATATTTATCTGACTCCATTAGACCACCAAACATCATAACGTCAGAATCTGATTCAGCCAATGTCATCTCAATGCATTTTATCAAACAGAACTACTATCAGTAGTTTGCAAATATCATAGGAAAAGAATCTGGACTGACAGATGAAATTAATCTCCGAATTGTTTCTGGCAAATTATTTTATCTCTAACAGGCTCGATATGTGACACCCTCAAACTAGAAAGGATGAAAGTCCGTAACACATTAATCTACTGAGTGCCAGCAAAACGTCAGAAATACAAATTCTGAAGTTCTGATGGGAAGAAATGGGTTTTCATTTCTCCTAACTTCTCAGTGGAATCAAGATAAGCGTGTAATAGAAGAGATGCACATTTGACTCATAGCTAGCTTCTGCTAGGAAATAAAAGTCTTCTGGCCTCAAACACAGCAAAGTCTCTGAAAATGACGGAGTCTGAAAGGCACAGGCTCTTCGGCTCTTCACCACATTAAATCAGGTGACCTGTGTGTAAGTAGCTTCGTTAATCCAATCTAATTTTATACTAAATAAATTATGAAAGCGATACAAAGGAAAACAATAGCTGACTTTGGATGAGTATTTATTTTTCAGTACAACTCAGCGTCAGGAGGTGGGAGCGTCTTCTAAATTGACAACATAACCTTAGCATAGAGTAAGATTTAAAACATTTTCTTTGAAATGTTTCAGACTGAGATAAAGCATCCTTGCAAAGAATGTGACTGTGCTCTTACAAATTAAGGAAAAAAAAAAAAAAAAAAAGAAGCCGCCGCCTTACTGGTTTGTATCTTAGTGCATCTCTGTAGGATCCAAACAGTGCTGCCTGTGCCCGAAGAAAGGCCTTGGCTACTCCATCACCCGTAGCTGTAGACTGCTTTTTCAGTTTATTTTTCAAGGCCGAGACCTGCACGACAGAGTGGAACAGTTAAATTAACACCTCAGAAATTGGTACAGCGAGGTATGAACCCAATCAGCAGGCAAACCATGGTGTCTACAGGTCAGCCAAAAATTCATCCTCCTCCTTGATAGCTTATCTTTTTAACTGCAAAGAGCACCTGCTGGTCTGTTAATTGAAATGAAAGCAGGGGATGATGGTCGAGTGCTAATGCAAATTGGTTTATGCTCTCTTTTTTTCCCAAGGCCTCTTGACATAAATAAGCTTAATTATTTTACAGTAAACTGCATGTGAGCCAGTTTCCTGCACAATTTTTTTGCTCAATCATAACATGTACCTACTTGTTTTGAATGAAGACAGTTGAGTATTTTTTATTTATGCTATGAAGGTTTATTTTTAAGGACTCTTAATGGTAACTTATTATTCAGTCTTAAGGATTTTTATTTTTTTTAAGGCAAATTACTATCTTACATGATTTCTCATGCTACTCACAATACCATGGGAGTAGCTGCTACCCCTGTCAAATAGTTGAGAAAAGTTTGTGTAAATTTGGTGATACATTGTCCTAGAAGATAAAACATATGCAAGAGGAAACAAAGAATAATACTTACAAGGCACCTGTAGTTTAAAAAAAAACAAAAACACACCACAAGACCATTCTTATCTTAGTGCTTAACTTTTGTTTGTTTTGAAGGAGGTCTTTTCTTACTTGGCAAACAGCAATCGCTGATTATACAGAATTGGAAAAAAAATTAGAAATACTAATTTAGATGATGCTTACTTGGAAATACTTTGGAAAAAATCATATTATTGTGGAATTATTACAGTATTCTTTAGAGATGTAGAATTACACCCAGTTATAGTCTATAGTCTCCTCAGTTTCAACGTGACGGACATCTGGAGAACTAAGTCAACTCCAATTACGTTGAATACATGTTTCTATATCCCTTTGTATTGCAATATAACCAATAAAGCAATATTTAAGTCACTAAAAACTATACAAAATAACAGAGTTACTCTTTAAACAGAACATTATAAACATAAACTATCACCAAAACAGCTTTCACTCTCACAGAAATATATGCAAGAATGAGTATCTTTTCATTTCTTTATGCAAGCAGTCCTGACTGCTCTTGTAGAAGATGATTGTAATTGAAGTGTCAACCTAATTAACAACTAAACTTTGAATAATGCTAATGAGAACTGAACATGGCATCAGAGAAAAGACCAGCTCTACAGGTGATAAACCTTCACTGTAGTGACATTTTCCAGTGTAAAGTCACAGTTACTGTGATCTGATCAAAGAGAGAGACCCCCATTGGGTCCAATTATAACTATAGTTTTGAAGAAAAAAATTATTGAGTTATGATGTTCATAATCTATGCAGAAAGGCCTTTACAGTATAGGTCTTTTCCCCATAGCTGTGATCTTTTCAATTTATATCCAAGCTCCATAGATCTAGATAAAAGTTTAGAGCTTGATTCGTTTAGCCCATGGAAAGAATACACCAAGGCTCATTTACGTTTTTTCCTCAAAAGAAAAAAAAAAAAAAAAAACCTGTAAGTCTGAGTACAAAAACCAGTTAAGCAATTCAAGGTTGAAAAAAAAAAAATGAATGCATGGTTTGGTTTGGGGTTTTTAGTTTTGTTTTGGGGGCTTTTTGGGGTTTTTTTGGGGGTGGGGGGGTGGGTTTGTTGGTTGTTTTTTTTTTCCTGTACTGTATAATCATTAAATCATTTAAGTTATTAAAAATAAAGTTAATTTCATTCCAGGGGAAATAAACATATATATCCTTTGTATAAGGGAAATGCGCCCATCAACCTTAGCTCAATTTCACTAAAACAAAAGTAGTAACATGAGGTCGAAAAAAGAACTGTCAACCTTAAAATGTTGTCTCTGTCATGACCGACGAAGCATCTTCAAAACATAAGGGACGGGAAAGGTAGAAAATTCTCTACATTCTTTTACATCTAGGTTCTTCTAAATTGTATGTCATGAGTTCGGGGAAATAATGGCAGACAATAAGGCAGGGTCAGAGAATAACGGAGTAAAGATGACGTAGAGCAGAGGAATTAGAGGACAAAGTGGGGGATGTGAGGGAAAAATGGTATTTTCTGATTTTCTCAGTTCTGGCAGGCCCTGTGTACCCTAACATGAATCAATAAACAGGATGCTTCAGGCAAAAATGTGTTAAAAAGAACAATAGAAAGCAACAAATCTCCCGCTTCACTGTAGTATTGGTACGTTATTAGTTCAACGATATTAAGAACATCCCAATGGGCTGGCAGTTTGAAGGCAGGTTCTCCAGAACAAAAAATGTGTAGTGAGACACACATTTTTTTTGCGCTGCTATCCCGGAAGGAGTTCTAGCCTCAAAAAGAATGTGCTGGAGTTCAAAGAAAGTTCTTCCACCTTCTGCTTCTCTCAGGAGGCTATGCTAAAAGGCAGGAAGAGCTCTATTAGATTATTCTGCAGAAGTACTAGGAGCACAGTGCTCTTTAGAAAAAGCCTGCAGAGATAATGTACGCCATGACCCTGATTTCCCAATTGTCACAACCGGAGCCCTGGCTGAAACGCTCCTCAAGCGCCCCTGAGACCTGCCTAAGTTCCCTTCAAGCTGAGGTCGGCAAATATGCATGCAGAGGGACAGTGCTTTCTCGGGGCTTATCCCACCACCGAGTGACGGCAAACCCAAGCTGCACAATTGGGTAGGTTGCTGGCAAATTCTCCCAGTTCCCCAGTTTAATCAAAGATAGCGTGACAAAGTAGTTATTATAGTCAATACAGTAGGTAAGATAAGAAACTGAGTGCTTTGAACTACTGAGGAGGACTTGGTGCACAGCAGGATTGTGATTGCTTAGATCCGTGAACCTAAACCCAAGGAAGTGTGAGACCCCATTGGGTGACATCATTAATAGCTCTTAAAATTTCAAAGACAATCCACACTTGTGGCACCAGGCCAAAAAAAATACCAAGCAGCATTTTCATCAAAATCTTTTCCTCATCTGTGCTTTAATCCTTCTATCTGTCTATGATTAAGAATGCCAAACTTTTTTTTTACCCTTCTTCGCATGTCTTAAAGTTTAAAAATAAATAACTGCAAACAAACCAACCACAGGGGTTAGAATGCTGTTAAAATTTATTTCTGGAAGCCACTAGTGATCCGTTTCAGAAATGGTATTATTAATTTACACTAGAAGCAAACTGGTTTTATCTTCTCCTAGCAACGGCTTCTCATAGGAAGGTGACTTCATTGGACTGCTAAACACTACCAATGAAGAGCAAGCAGAGCTTCAGGAAGATTTAAATCAATAGGACACTTTTTCAGAGATGTAGAAAGTCATGAGATTGATATGTGATTTTTCTTTCATATGTAAGTAAGTGTATCTAAAACGTAGAAACATATTGTGCTGGACATTAAAAAAAAAGTATTATTTTTTAAAATAGTCACCTTATGTTCTAAGATTCCTAAACTATAACTATCTGATCAGAAACAAAACATGACTAATATCTCTTCAATATTCATGTAAGTAGAAGAATAGAACTGCACATGAAGTTAAAAAATAAATGAATAAAATGATGTAACTATTAATCAAGGCCTTTGCTCCTGCAAAAAGTTAAGCACGCGTCTAAATTTAAGCACATATAGAAGTATTCAAAACATTTGTTGCCTGAGAAATGCAGAGCCATGCACTGGCATTCCCAAAAACTACTAGATCTCTGAAAAAAAGATATCTGGGTATTTATCTGGGACCAGTGACAGTTGCTATGCTTTAAACTATTTTTCAGTGTTCCCCATCAAATCATGTCACTACAGAAGTAAGACCACTCTCAGCAGTGAGAAAGTGAGAGAACAAAACCACAAAATGGAATCTGATATGGTTTAAATCAGTCTTGTTAATGAAAGGGCTTCTACATACTTGATATTGTCTACACACGGAGGATTTGGGCATCTCAGCCCTCCAAATTTTATCACAAATACTTCTTTATATGAAAACAACTACTAAATGCAAATGTTTTCAAAACTAGTTGTACTCTTCAATCTCACATTCTATAGCTTCTAAAACCATATCAAGGTTCAACAGAATCTCAACTCTAAGACTTATTCAAAATAAATAGTTGCCTCATAACACTGCAAACACTGGTGACTGCTCTGAGTTTCTAAAATATATTAGTAATATTTTTGGCTAGTTTCTGTTGGGAAAACTTAATAAATTAAATAAATTACTTAATAAATTACTTAAATTTTTTAAAAAAATCTTTTTAGTTGCACTGTTACACATTGACCATAACTTCTTTATAATACTACTAATCATTGTATTTTCAGAAATAATTTGCACTCCAAGTAATTGTTTTATAAGGTACCCGTTCAATTTTCTATGTGAATTACAGCCTGCTTCTCAAATGCTACTTTTAGAACAGTAATGTTTACACACCCAATTTACAGTGTTAAAATCTTGCGACTTAAGGAATCTCAAAACTAAAACTCTAAAAACCCATTTAGATTCTGTATCGCACCATAATGTGTAGCACCACACGCTACAAAGGCTATGCATCTTTCAACAGCTCTGTAGATTTTTATGGTCAATGATATTTAACGACCACAAAAGATGCTAAAAACCTATAAATCCTATTGTTTTCTGAAGATCATATTTTTAAGTAAGTTCTGCTTAGTCTATGAAAAGTCAGTAAGACTTGGTTGCTAAATGTGATGCCCTCAATTCTCCAAGCTTTTTTTGAACGCGTTAAAATTTAAGCAAAGGAGTAGTCGTCTTCTCACTTAACTGCAAGTAGCTATTGCAGGATCAGGCCCAAAGTTTATAAATTTGTGTCTACAGTCTCTGCTAATTTTTATATATCACAAATGTTCTTTGTCTAACGTCTTATGCTGTTGAAGTGGTGAGCTAAGTATTATTGTATTGGGAGAGTTACTCCCACAGAAGTGGCTACTTATTTTCATTTTTTTTAATTAAAAAATAATAGACAAATTCACAGTGAAATGATGAAATTCAAAAACAAGTGTTCTTGTCAGAAGAGAGGAAAAAGAGGGAGGTTTTCCCCCCTCTAAGAAAACAAAGGATTCCTGAAAGTCTTGCACTGATTTATTTTTCCAATTTTAAATACCTTAGGAGTAGCGGAACTGCTACTGGCATGGTAGTATTTCTAACAGTCAATAAATCTAAAATATTATGTGTGAATATTGGAATGAAGCCATTAAGAAGATTACAGCATGCAACGCAGCAGAGGGTCCGCATGAAAAAAGGACTGGTAATTCAGGACAACTGTGACCACTGACCTTTGCACAGTCAAGACCACTGGTCAGTCCGACAGAATAATAGAGTTCACATGCATAGAAAGTCACCTAGCCTGTAACTATAATTTAAATGCTTAAGTGAATGATGTAAAAATGCCTTTAAATCTCAGTTAATTTATTATACAGTTTATTAGACAATGCCATATAATAATGTTTTTTCAATCTTAAATTTATCATGAAAAAAAATCACAATCAGAGCATTTTCATAGACATATTACTTATACACGGGTAAACTATTAAATACCTATGCTGCCAGGACATCATCAGGCTTATTGATCAAGAAAATAATTACTCCATTTCCTTCGGACACAAGAAACAGTTTTAGAAAACTCTTTGAAAATACGGCATTTGTTTTGTTAGCCTGTTAGCCAACCTGGAATCAATTTTGAAAGGGATAGTAAGGCTAGAGTTTCTTTTATATTTTCAGTTCTTCATCCTATATTAACACCCTTCAGAGGTACTCATTATATTTTTTCATCAGAAGTTTTAGTACCTTTCTACGTATGCTTATGAGGTTTATTTGTATAGCTTAAAATGCTTCACGTATGTAAATACCTTTGACATTTGCTTTAATGTTTTAAGTCTAACCATTTTGACTCTACATTCCTATGTCTTACACTTTTTCACCAAGTGTTAGCAGTTGCACTGCCCCTCATGAATGCAAGAGGCAGACAAGCATTTTGTCATTTTATGAGCCAAACACGGACGTTGTCTGTGCCTTTTGTTACCAGGTTTTCCAACTATAATTGTGTATGTTTTCCATTAAATCGTTTTAATTAAAGTGCTTTACAGATTGAAGCAGAGGAAGAAATGGGAATATTCAAATTAAAAGCTTCGTTAGAAAGCCCTCAAATTCTGCAAGTATACTTTGCACAAAACATAGTTGTTCTGTTTTGCTTTGTATTAGATACGGAATGAAATATTTTAAGCCTACCGCATAGTCTGTACACTTTGATAACCTTCATTAACATTAATAATAGTAAAACACATATATCCTGGGGGAGAATACACTTCTAGAAGTATGAAGATCTGCATCCCTATTTATTTCATGCTAGCCTACTCATTTAGAGATCATTTTGATATGCATCCGTAAAATACACGAGAAGTGTCTCTCATTGCAGAAAGAGCCATTTTTCCTGTTTGAAGGACCCCTAGCTACAACTCCAGTATCTTATGCAACACAATGCCTAATTCTCAATTCTACATCTACCTATTATTTGACAAGAGGTATGTACCTCCGTGACATTATAACCTTAACCTGATTCACTGAATGCAAGGTCAGTTAAAATTACTGACACACCATTAAATGACTCACTCTTTACCTAACTTGTTATACTCTTGAATGATAGGGTACAGTCAAAATTACTGGATATACGTGTACGTGTGTGTGTGTGTCTACTTTTTCATGCACTAACATAAAAATCACAAAATGTCATCTACATTTCTGAACTATAGATGATACTGAGTCAAAATAAAACTGACCAGACGAGCTATAAATAGTCTAGATTTTAACATCATTAAAATCAAAGGGAACTGGCATTAATATAATCATCAAGAGTTTGATTTCTATTGTACCAGATATATACAAATCACCAACAAAAACAAAAGACATAGTATGTCACTGCAGTGCCTTACTTTGATTAAGACAGTTTGTTTTTATGATTTACAATTTCAGAAAATGTAACTCTTTGATTTCACATTTTGATATAAAATTCTTTGTGCTGACAACCATTTGTGATAGCTTGAGCATCTATAACTAAATAATCAAAACAGTGGTTTCACAATGATATTCTTTTAGAGCTCTACTGGGAAAACCAAAGTAAGTGAATTTTGTGACTATTTAAAATGATATACAGAATATGTTCCCCTATAGGCAATAAGAAAAAAAAAAAAAAAAAGGCGGGGGACACCCTCTGCAAGATCAAAGTCCAGAAAGAACTGGCACTTAATTTATCATCCTTTACAGACAAAAGACAGTTTTCGTCATTTCAAAAGGATCAGATGTCTTTTATGACAAACTGGGTTTGCAGTTTAATTTACAAATAGAATTCTAAGTAAGCAGTCTTTGCTCTGCCAAAGCAAATGACAAACAGTATAGGTTTTCATTCACGCAGCCCTCAGCAGGATAGAAGAGATTAAAATAAAACTGAAATAATTTAGAGAAAACAAATAAATGTTTCAGAAAGTTGAAGAAGATCAAAGCCTGAATTTTCTGACCCCAACTGTACAAGCATTTCTTATTATATTGACCAGTGCCATCAGATCATTAATTAAAAGGAAAGCGCTGGCAGGTGGCAGGGAAGCAGAAGCCGATAATTGGCCCCCTTCTTCTTTTTGCCTTCAAAAACTCTCTCGTTCTTTTGCAAGACATGCCACTAGGCAGACAGAAATGCCTACTTTGTAATATAATGATTAAGATGAGATGAAGAGACTCTTGCGTTTAAAGCAGCTATGCCTAATGAATGCAGCTAGCTTTATAATTATGATCCTACTTTTACAATAAGGAATACGATGTTCCATTCAACATCTCCGCAACTGTCAAAAAGGTAAAAATCTCAAATATAGGGGTCTGCACTTGCTGCTTTTCACCCCCTTATTCCTTTTACAGCAGTTAGCAAAACCAAGCAAAAATAACTACTAGTAATTCAAGCATCTGTATAAGAAAGAAAGAATGAAATATCTGTAAGACTCACCACTTCGCTAGGTAGGTTGTTCAGGTCATTAAAAGGGGTTTCTAGAGTGTTTGCGTCAACATTTAGCAAAACCACATCCTCCAGTGATCTATTTTTTACTCTCTGTTAAGAGGAAAAAAAAAATAATATAGTGGAAAAGCATTTTACTATGGCATTCTCCTGAAGTACGTTTTTATTATAATGCGCGGGATTAGAAACAAGGATTTTACAAAGGACAAAAATGGCAAAGACAACATTTTGAGCTTTAGATCTAGGATTTGTGAATTAGGTGCAGGATTCAGGGTAGCAGTTAAAAACAATTCCTCTTCATCAAACAGTAAGGTTATACTAATAATCTCTGAAGTAACAAGCATAGTCAAGAAATGCATTCTTGAAATGCATTACACAAAAGACCGTTAAAAATATAAGAACTACACATATCTATAATAACAGTTCATTCTCTCGTATTTGCAAAAGATAGGATGTTAATCACATAATCAGATGAAAAACAGAGAAAACTATGTAATTATTTGCAGATTTATGTAAATCCCAAGTACATGATATCTACTAGTGTTACAGAAGAATGGATGAAACAATCTTTCATCAATGAACTTGACTAGCAGCTAAGAATTAAATAATTTGTTCCTTTCAGGATGTCCTGGTTTCAGCTGGGATAGAGGTAATTTTCTTTCTAGTAGCTGCTGCGTTTTGGATTTAGTGTGGGAATAATGTTGATAACACATATTGTTTTAGTTGTTGCTAAGTAATGTTTAGAGTAAGTCAAGGACCTTTTCAGCTTCCCATAGAAGCTGAGAGGGAGCAGAGATGGAAATTGGCCAAGGGAATATTCCATACCATAGACATCATGCTCAGCGTATAAATGGGGGCTGGCCGGGCGGCAAGGATCTGTGATCGCTGCGTTGGACAGGCTGGGCAATCGATCATTGGGTGGTGACAGCAATTTGTGTTGCATCACTTTGTGGTGTACATTTTTTTTTACCATTATTATTTTTTTCCTCTTCCATTACTGTTCTATTAAACTGTCTTCATCTCAACCCCCAAGGTGTGGGGGGGGGGGGGTTCCCCCTGTTTCTCCCTCTTCTCCCTACCCTACTGTGGGTGGGGGGAAGTGAGTGAACGGCTGTGTGCTCCTAGTTGTCAGCTGGGGTTAAACAATGACACAGGAAAAAATGATAGAACTCTTTCCTATATGGTCCTCCTTCTGCGGTCCAGAAAGTAATTCCATAAGGAACTGAGTGACTTCTTTTTCGGAGCAAGCCTTTCTGTTACATTATTTTCTGATGGGATAAGGAAAAAGATACTAACCAAGATATTACAATCAATGTATGCAGATCATAAGAACGCGATTTAAGAGAACAGAAAGCTATGCCTAGAGTTAATATGACAGTACATAAGACAAGGCTCTGTTTTGGAAACACAAAAGTGCTAGTGGCTCAGACTGAAGGAGAACCCACCTCATCAGCTTAGCAAATGTGAACTGATTCTTAGAAACTGCCTCAGCAGAAGCGTAAATCAAATAAACTTCCTAAATCAATTATCTACTCTGCATGATAATTGGACTACACATGTGGGCTTAATGGTGTCATCAAATGGTTATGGAAAGAGGCAAAGCTATTTATGACCCAGCTATTACTTACCACTTAGGTGAGTTCTATTGTTCTGTTGTATGTTTAAATCTGAAAAGACTACCTCTTGGGTTTTGGTAAAAAATACCCATTTCTAAAATTAATAGTTATGAACGTTATGGGATGAATGTTAGAGACAGATTTTCAGTGGGACAGGAACGTAAATTATCTGGGAAATCAGAGTGATGCTAATTCTGATTGATGGTGACTCCACAATAAACTTTAACTGTTCTTATTATTGGGAAAATCTGTTGCTGAAACACTAGAAAAGGCGGAAAAAAAGCTATCATTGAGATATTAAACAGACACAGAAAAAAATCATGATGTAGCACTTACATGTCTCCATGCTTTATGGAGACACGTAAGTGCTGCATCATGATTTCAAAAGTAAGATTACAAAGAGGGACATTTTTACTTTGTAAAGCATCAGAAGCTTAAACTTTGTAATTCTGTACACTAAAAAACGGATTATTCCTGAAGCATTGCCATTAAAATTATTCCAAAGCGTATAGTAGACTTACCTCTATTAAGCTTAAGTGGACGCCAATCAGATAAGGCATTGGTGCACTGAAGAAAAAAAGTGCAAAAGACCAAATTATTGTTCGAAGTACAAACTACCACAATATTTGTGGAGCAAAAAATATTTAAAATCTTGGCACGTACACTCCTCAGTTAACATTCACTGTTTAAGCCTGTATTAAATGTACACAGTTGCTACTGAATTTTTTACTAGACAAAGGAAATTTTATTTTATTTTTTTTACTCTCCAGTAAAGACAAAGGGCTCTGTTCCTAACTGTGGAAGTACGATCGAGAAGACCTGTAAGGCTTGCTAACTAGATACCATACCTAGTTTCAATAACCACCCATACTATATGGCAGAGCTAGCCTAGTGGATGTTCCAAAAGTGGTCTGTCTCTAGAATTACAATGGTTTTAGAACACCATTCTGGAGAATATGGTACCAGTTAGCATCATTCCACTGCAACGCAAACATCATTAATGCCAGTTTTGGTTCTGAATGGGCTTCTGAAACCCTTCCTCTGTGCACTCTGTAAGCTGTATAATATTCAATTTAACTCAAGATAGTAAAATTCTCATTTCCAATTTGAATAAGACAAGGAACTACGTTCTCAAAATAAAACAAATTTCCATACAAAGCCTCTCTAGAGTGAGAGCTCCTGCAGTACACAAGCAAGAAACTGAATTAGTGAGGCTAATTTAATTGTGGTTTCCTATTATCTTCTGTTTCTTTCTCTAGTGAATGTGTTCTGGCAACATCTGACAAAGAATATACTCAGTATCCAGCGCTGAAGGAAAAAAACAGCATCACACTTTTGGGTACTGCAAGACTACTAAAAATATTCACTCCAGAGAAGCGAGCGATAGGCTGGTTTCAGCAGCTCAGCGGGAAAAAAAATACTAAGGGAGCAGAGAGAAAAACTAAATAAAAATAATCTCTGAAAAAATAAATGGCAGGTAACATGACTTATACGAAGTTACACAGATAGCTAACATACAGTAATTTCTCCCATTTTATTAATTCAGTCCCAGATTTGAGCCACTGTCACTGACTGATTGGCGACTGACTTCCTGAGGCCCAGGGAGAGGCTCCACCACATCAGTTCACGTGGCCACATCAATTTGGTCCCAACTCCGGGAGCAAAGGTAGCAATTCTTACCTGCCTGCAGCTGCAGCCAGTTTTAGAAAAATCAGTACACGCTATGGATCAGCCAATTGCTCTCATTAACTGTCTCCCACAGGAGAGGATTGATGCCCACCAAAACACCCCCATCCCCAAAAACCAACAACAACAAAACCCAAAAACAATCAACCACCCAAAACCCAGACTGACTGAGGCCAAAACAAGCTGCCATCACGTTCATACTATCAAAACAAGGGTTTGCTGAAACTGCAAACTGTCATGGCTTAAGACTTCTAAGCAACCGGACTTTCAAAAGGGGAAATGGAGACCCCTACATCCCCACAGACCTTTTTCTTAGCCCAATTCTGAAAAATTTGAGTACCTCCTGATGACTTCATCCAGGCCAAGGCATTTACGCCTTTGTGGATTGACTCAAGTTACAGAGAATCATAAATGGGTGTCCCTCCAGAGCAGACACGCGTATATATTCAGCGAGGAATCGGACAGCTTTAAATACAATTTTAAGAGTGCTTTATACTATGTAAAATATTTAACCAAGTCAATGAGAATGACTGTGACTGACACAGGACTGAGGATTCTTCTGCTGAATATGCAGCAAAATAGATCTTCAGGTTCACCACATCAGAGTTATCTTAGCGTTACAAATAACACAAACTGGAGAAACTACGGTGAAAACAAGCACTATATTACGTATGCTTTTTATGCACACTTGTTTTCTTGTACACCGACACTGTTCTAGCAGCTTCACCAGGCCTGCACTGACTTAAAATAGCTGATGATTTGCTCCATTAATAAATCTGTCATTGAAAAGGGTAGCGTGTAGCTCTTTTCTATAGAACAAAGCAACAGCTACATCATTTCAATTTTGAGAAGTTAACAGAATAGAGGTACAAAGCTAATTAGATCAACACAGCTTGGAAATGCATGAAATAAAAACTGCAGGTATGGAAAGTCAATTTGATCATTTTCAGCAAAGAATGAATTTTATTACTGCTGGATTCTGAAGTCTTAACACCAGAGATTTGTAATATGTACATGAAATTGCTTACTATGTTACTACTGCGAGCTGCAATATAGTTTTTCTTTTGCCTATGCATGCTATTACCAAAAACGTTATTAATCTACAACATCGTTGTCTAAAATAATTACTATGTTATGCAAAACATGCAAGTTAATTGGAAAATAATTGTCCCATTCTCACGAAAACAGGCGTGTGTACATCCCAATTCAGAAGAGACCAAATCTCATAAAAAGACATGTTGCAATTGTAACTTGAATTTTCTAATTACATTATATTCTTAGCAGAGCATCAGTAGAACAGATGCTTTACCATCCACAGACAAAACTGTCATACATCCTTTTATCAGTGACTTTGTTTGCCAAGAAACTACATAGAAATTTGATGAAATTAGCTTTCTCCTTTACAAAAATTAATTTTATCCAAATATAATTACTATATAAATGCTCAAACTTAATTTTTGTAAAAGCTTTCTTGAAAGCCAGCCACCTACTCCTGAGTGCAACAACACCTTTTTGTTTATTTAAATGTAGAAAAGAAATAAAGTTTTAAAAAAATAATCAGAACATTCAATTTTTTTTTTTTTTTTTTTTTTGTTTTGGTTTGTTTTGGTTTTTTTTAGGAACTCTGCTGCATTTTCTTCCTGCTAGAGCTAAAACAAAAATTACTTTCACTGCCTAATATTTTGCTGTCTTTTAGCAAAAGAAATTTAATATCTCTTCTTTTTTGGATAGTTGCTCCGATTCTCACTTTGGAGTCCTCATAATGGAATTTGAGGCCAAGATAAGCTACGCAGGGGAAAAAAACCATCCTGAAGTAAAGAAATACACGGTATGTTCCCACGCTGGACCTTGCCAGTACTCATAACGCGGGCACTCCCGAGAGCATTACAGTCTGCACGGATGCTGAGTACTGCTGCGTTTGGACCATTCGCTACATTATGTCTAAAACCAGTCTCTATATCAGGTTGCCCGATAGAAACTAAGAGGCTTTTTGATTAAAAAAGCAAGTGGAAGAATTTAAATAAATTTTTTTTAATATAGATCCTTTTTCCTCAAAGATACATTTTTCTTTTTTCATGCCTGCAAAATGTACAAGCTGAGCAGTTTATGTAATTTATCAAATTCTAAGCCTCACATCATTTATATCATTTATCTTTATGAAATTTTGAAGATATATGGTCCAAATCATTAAAAAAAATTACTAGATTTCTCTCAAAACACGTTGGATGATTACCACACAAAGAAAAGTTGCAGGATCAGGGTCTATATTTAAACTAGTAGATTTAAATGTATTTTATCTTTCTTTAAAAGTGGTCTTACTCCCTTGGAATGAGCAAAATTATCAAACTGACCATCCCCTCCTTCATTTATTTGAATATCATTTCAGAACACCGCTAAGAAAGTGTGAGTTCATAGGAGACATCCCAACAAACTCCAAGTGAAGCAGTGACGATGTAGTTGCTTGAAATGCTTGTTAAGCTAAAAGGAAAAAAGGCACTTTTGTAAAAAGAACTTTGCTCTATCAAAAATGAAAATACAAAAAAACCCTAGAAAACTATTTTATTAATTTTTTTATTAAATGTAAAATAATATATGAATTAAAATTAAATATAATTTATTAATATACTAGGTCTGGCCTAGTATAAACTTTGGCCTTATGAATTCATCAAGGTTTTCTAACTTGATATATTATACACCTACGAGAAAAATATTTATTCACTATTAATACACCAAAACATGAGGAAAGCTAAGTATTTTATGTGTTTTTATCACACTACTGCAACCTGTCTAACAAAAGAATCACTCAAATCAAACATGAGCAGACAGAGAAATGTAAATGAACAAAAATCTGAGTTAAAAGATCTGAATTATAGTTACTGTGATAAACTCATCAGTTGTGCACTGCCTTTCATGAACTTTATGTTTCCATTTGAACATCTCTAAAAAAGGGAAACTTTTTTTTTCCCCCCACTCTGTTGTACTACTGTGAAAAAGAAAAAGAGATATAAATGAGTTTTACAAGGTTAAGAAACTCCATGCTTCTTTTTAATGAGTAAAAAAAATTCCCAGGTCAAGCCATAATGACCTAGAATCTCAACTATTATCATCATCACAAGAAGCTGTGTACAGCATCTAACATTATTATTTCTGGAAACATTATCTGCGCTTCGGAGGGGAAATAAAAAAAAGCCTTCTAGTATTGAGGATGCACTCTGCAGGGCACAGCTTGAATAAAGGTGTTGATCTACCTTCTGAGAACAGCATTTATGGATGATACTGAAGAAATTGCAAAGCTTCTGTAAGCTCAAGTAATACAAAAACTAAACAAATACATCCAAGCTCTACCCCCATCTTGGTGCATTTTATCAAAGCTAGGAGGAAAAACAATTAGGACAGAGTTTCTTCAAAAGAAAACTATCATTAAAGATGAAAGGCTTAGCTGTAGTTGAAAGTAAAGGGAGGAGTGGGAGAAGAATATTTGATTTCTTTTTAAAAACAATAAATAATATACTTATGAAGTACAGGAACTATCACAGAAAAAGCTATACCATGGGCAAACACTGTAAACTTGAGGAAAAACTATCAAAGTGACTTAAGGAAACATAATGAGAATTTCTTTGAAAACAAGAAGTTCAATAGACTGAGTGGATTTCAATGGAACATCAATATTTATAGGTTCCAGAAAAAAAAACCAAAAAAACACAACAACAAACCAAGACGATGTCCAGCAAATACACAAGTGTAATTTATTTCTGTGAAGAAAAACATTAGTAACAGAAGCATAGACTTAGGTTGGTAGGCATCTGACTTGGCCTCTGTTTTTACATACAATAACAATTCCTGGTCTCTACAATGGATTTAAATGGTTCATTTTTCCACCATAGATCCATAGGGCCTAGTTAAAGTGAAAGTCTCCAGGGATGGATACTCCCATTTCAGATGTTTTAATGGAATCTCTCATTTGGTATCACTGGCACTACTATGAATAAAAGAAAGGAGATCTCTTTTTAGCCTGAAATCTTAAAACACAGGCATGTGGAAACATCATCCCTTGAAGGATCAGAAATGACTCAAGAATCAATTCTTTCTTGTTCAACTTAAAAATTCGGCAAAATCATGAAGTCTGTCATATAAGCAGAAACACATGAGGAGAAGCAGAATTCTTACACTGACAAGGAGATTTTTGAACTCTTTCAGGAAGGTGTTGGATAGGATCCAGAACCTGGCTGACTCTAAAATACGAATATTAAACCATTGTAGAGACCTAAAGGAAACATTGATGCCTACTAACGTTTGATTTTGGAAAAACTGATCAGTTTTTTTCTGAATGCTTCTATCAGTATCATTTATCTCATGTTAAAATAAACGCCAGATAAAAGAAAACCGTAACAGAGCCACATTTAAACTACTGAACGTATTCTCTGACAATAAAACGGGAACAGTTATTATAAACACGATTCTAAATGCTGCACTGGTAGTAATCAGCCCTGTAACTCAAGGTACCAATTCAATCACCATGTAAAGGCATGCTGGAATATCTCTATTCAAGTCATCATTTAAGCATCGGCTTAAGTGCTTTCATAAACTGCGTCCTGTATATTTAGTCACATAAGTACTTAATGTTTTCACCAGTTAGAATTACAAGACGGGCAAGAATCTCAGAAATGGGGATAACAGGTTAGCTGTCTTACCAGCAGTAGTCCAGAAGATGTGGAGGAAGCACTGGGATGTAAATGTGCTGCCAATACATTGGATATAACAATGCAGCTGACGCATGAACACAAGCAGTTAACTAAAAATAAAAATACACACACAGAATTGGCAACAAAAAATATGAATAAAAAGAAAATACAAAATCTTAAATTAACTTTTAGATGTGTAAGAATCTTAACCTCCCCAAACCACCTATTACAGCATTTTTAAATTACTTTTAATTGCTTAAACGCATCTATGAAGAACTCTGATATAAGTGTACTCCATTTGCAAGAAGTCAGACTAACAAGTCAATTAAAAATTAGCCCTGCTCAGCTAATTTCCTTGAAAAAAAGAAAATAAACCTGCACTACTTGATGTTTATCAAACACGGGTACTGCCACGAACACGCAGAACTCCAGCGCACCCCAGCTGTACTCAGTTCCATTGAGCGGGAAAGACTCAGAGGACTTTTTTGGGCCCCATTTCTGCTATTTGGAACAACTGGAATTGATCTGAACTCACGTGGAGATGCAGAGGAACATTAAACTCAGGAGCAAGATTAATTTCTGTTTGTGGCACTATCTTGATTCCCAAACTACCTTTAAAAAAAAATCTAAAGTGAATATTCCCTGTGACAGCAAAGCAACTTTATTACAATTTTCCAAAAGCCCCTTCCCAAAGCAGAGACTGGCAAGTCTGGCACATGCCGCACCAGAAAACGAAGGACTCCTTGACCAAGAGAGGAAGTGTTACAATCTGCTTACCATTCAAAACCGTTTTTTCTAAAACAAAATGTGATATTTTTGTTAAAAAAAAAAAAATCACAAAAAACCCACCCCTCAAAAAATCTATGGAATTGATTAGAAATGTGGTCTAGTTCACTCCTCAAACAAAATAACCTGCAATACCAAAAGAATTCATATTTGATCTATCAAATACCACTTTTCTATCAGGGAATCACTCAAATTTATTTAGTTTATTCTGCAGCCCCAGAGTTACATCAGAATGAGAAAACATCAAGACTGTGTTCAGAATGAGGTAGCCTATATTCAGCAAATAAAACACTACAAACACTACAAATCTTATAAAATACAGAAAAAAAAGCCCAGTTTTTAAAAAGAGGAATGCCCCACGTAGAAGATACTAAGCTTATGGAAAAAGACAAAACCATCCTAATGTTTTATATCACAACAGAATTACTATCTGAGGTTAACTTGATAATAGCACTGTTTATTAGACATGAAGAGCTAAAAATAAAATGTAAATCCTGTCCATACAGCAAGTGCTAAAACTTTATGGATTTTATAGGAAAAAAAAACAAAACAACATCATCCTTTTTGTGGAACAGATCAGCAGTTAAAGCTTTCACACCCTGGCTGTCTTGGACATTAAGACTTGTAAATAAAAATTATACTGCAATTTTGTACGTGTATTTTTACACTAAAAATGAAAAAAATAATTATAAGGCTATTGCAGCAGAAATCGTGGACAATTACAATTTGTGCAGCATAGTTTGCTCAGCACTGAGATTAATATAACACGATTAAATATGGAAAAGAAGAGGGTCTGAAAGCTCCTGAGGGATATCATTAGGGCAAATTGCCAAAGAATGAAACATGAGCCAGTCAGGAGAGTCTGGAAGCTGCAGGAGTACCAGGGGACTCGAATGTTCGACAGTTGGAGCCTCAGTAATGTGTGAACTGCAGGTTAAGGTATCAGGAGACTCTGTTCACTGACACACAGAATGTCACTATTGACCAGCGAACTGCCCCAGCCTGACAGCTACGCTACAGAAAGCCAAGTATATCATAATTCCGTATTTAAACTCTTCGTTTCAGATTAACATCTCCTTTCTTAGCTTTACATCAACCCTCTGCAATTACTCTCATTTTAGTCTTATAATAATGGCTACTTTAATAATTACTGTGTTGTTACAAAGAATTCATTGATTTGAGGGAAGAAATAAATGAGTATCTTATGCCTCTTCTGCGCAGTGGGATTTATGAGTTTTATTTCCATGTTATCTCTCTCTGTGGTTTACCTAACACTACTGATAGCACAGTCAAGCTGAGTATCGTGTTTTTTCCTCTATTACTCAAAGTGGATATGGAATTACTAATTAGTACGTCCACATACTATTAGTGTACATAGTATATACATTTCAAACCGCAACTACCTATATAAAAATTAGCCTTTCATGTATTTCGATCACAGACTGAAATAAAGCTGAGCATACAGTTATACAGGATATCCCCCAATGTATACAGCCGCCTCCTCCTCCTATTAATTCATAATTTAAGAATGCCTATTAAGATGACTGTACTATTTGCATGAAGTATTTTCCTATCTTATGCATACGTCCGTGTTATATTTTAGTTCTCACTTTAACAGAGGAAGTGGATAATTCCTTAAAAACATCTGAAGTTTTATTAACTGTCTTGTTTTACAATCTGTATTTTGGTGTGGCACTTAAGACTGACATCTATTTAACATTTGTAATTAAAAAAAAAACTATCAAATTTTAGCATTTCTAGTAAAGATTTCATTACTTACACATCAAGGTTTTGCTGTACTGTTCCTTGCGTTTCTATTTAACGACATCTTAATACAACATCTTATTTAAACGTTTCCATCTATGCTGCTGCAGTAGGTTTCCAAACATTTTAGTATGGCATGAATATGTTTTATAGTTTCCTGTTGTATACAGCCTGTAACACAAGCAGCTATGGGATTCTGCTGCTCTTCAAACTGTGTGACATTTGAATACTGTGCCAACTCTGCCTTTAAGCAAATACTGATAAGATAATTATGGATTTCGTATTAAAAATCGCACACTTTCTGGCAAATTCTCTTTTTGCCTTTTTACTGTTTCAACAGTGACTGCATTTCTCAAATGCATTAGCTATTTAAATAACTTACCTCTTTAACTGACATATTCACTCTTTTAAATAGAGTGGGGACTACTGCAAATTTTGGAATAATGCTCCATGTCTTAAGTAACCAGACAGTTCCAGAGATCTGAAAAGCATTTGGGGACCAGGTAGAGCCCGACTGCTTACACCAGAAGACAGAGGTGTTGAAAGGCGACGCTGGATTTGGAGGGGTGTCTGACAGCGTCTGCGGTTGGGAGCGGAGCCCAGCAGAGCCCCGGCAGACACCCCGCTGAACGCTGACGGAGGAGAGGGTAAGGCAGAGACCGGAGCAGAAGCTCCTAGATGCAGAAACGAGCATCTGTTGCTTGACCAAGTGGGAAGAACTTTTGCAGAAAACAATTCTTTATTCTATTAAGGCATTTGCATGGAGCCTGTCTGTTGATTTCTATCTGTTCTAAAAGGAATTATCACGATCCCCATTAAAAAAAAAAAAAAATAATGTAAAAAGAGAAATGTCATAGATCAGAAAAATCTCTTTTTCAAGAGAGGTAGTCATTATCCGAAATTATCCTGAAGTCATCTTCAAGTCTGTGTACAACCTAACATATTTTGCCAGCAGCAACTGGAGATTACATCAGCTGTGAAGTGTGATCCCCTTTACAGATAATCTTGTATAAAGTCCAATAAAATTTGCTATATTATTTCTGTGTACACACAAATACATCATTGCTCAATTACACAGTTTTCTGAACAATCTTAAATTATAGAAGAGTGCTGTAGAACCTAGTTACTGCAAATCTGATAGCTTATTACATGTTTTGAGGCAACAAATGATGTTGAGACATCCTCCTGTCGTTCACTGCACAAGACCTACCAGAGCTGTGATTCTATTCATAATAAAACAGGTAGGCTGTTTTTAACTAAAGTTTATCCATAATAAAATGGGTGGGCTGTTTTTAAGTAAAGCTTATCCGTAATAAAACGGGTGGGCTGTTTTGTTGAAATCCACTTGTAAATATTGAACAGAACTTCTGATATTTCTGCATCCAACAATTTTCACTTTTTAGACTGTTTTTCTCCATTTCAAACAATACCTTCTAATTTAAACAACTTCCATTTCAAAAATAAATCTAATTATGATTTTTAAATTGTTTTGAATAATGTGGTATTAAATTACGTGAAGAACATGAGTCAATTGAGTTGAACTAGTTAAAAACCAACTTTTAACAAAAAAAAATTCAACGTTTGACTGTCTAATAAATAGACAAATTTAATTTGAAATCCCTAGCACTTGCATCGGACATGAAAAGAAGTTTCCTCTCCCATTCTATCAGTAATGAATTTACTAACATTACTGAGCATAACTGAAAATTTCAGTCTGTTTCCAATCTTTTCCGGTAAGACACTGCAGCCAGCATCACCATCTGAGCTCTCACCACCCTGCAAGGAAAGCACGTGGTGTTTTCTGCAGAGTTTTGTAGTGATTCTGATATAATAATTTTATCTTTGTCTCCAGAAAAAAAAGGAAGATGCTGGAACTATGTGGCTGGTGATAGTAGTGTCTGTCCAAATAGTGGGAGGCCATGTTACAAAGTTTGTAAGCAAAATTCATTATCTGGTGATAGTAAATTGATTACTACCAAATTCCTTCAAGACTGAAATAATGCACAAATTCTAGAGAATGATGAGTTACTTTCCACCTTGTGGCAATAAGCAGCCACGTGGGAAGGCTGTTGTTCAAAATCTATGTGCTGCTGAACAGGAAGAGTCAGGAAAAGTTTTAGTTCCAGATTTGATCAACGCAGGTTTACCTGCTCCTGGGAAGACAAAGAGTGCAGCTCCTCCCTGTCCCTCACGTGGATGCAGTAACTCTCACGTGTGTATCTGCTACCCCAATGCTCACTTCTACCAATGTACCTTTCTACTGGGGATTTCAATAGGACTAGCGCTTTTTTCTTTTCCTTTTTTTTTTGTCTTCGAATTTTATTTTTCCTAAACACTGTTACATGTCTAGAGCCATACTACTTCAGCTGAAAGATTTTCTGCAGGCTCACACGTTATGCTTATTTGATACCTATTATTCACATAATTTCAATGAGTAACCTGAAAATAATTATAATAATTATTCTGTATACTGCACAAAACTTACCTGGCAGTTATTTTCTATCTATATAAATTAATTTCTTCAAAGACTTTTCTATAACCAAAGGTAAAGAGAGAGGCAGAGCATAGGTGGCAAGATTTGCACACACCACAACGCGCAAACTAGAAAGACAGAAACTGATTAGCAGAATCTTGTCAGAAAGCCAAAAACAGCAACAGAAGTTCGACAAAACGCTAAAGTAAAATTAACCTGTGATACTAGACAACCTTTCAAAGTCTACTGTGTGCAACTAAAGAACTACTGTGATAAAACCATTTTCCTGAAAAACCCTCAAACACTGTCAATCTCTGTCAACACCATGTCCAGAAATGGTGCGCGCTCTCCCTCCTCCCTCACAGTCCCATTGGGCCAAAGAACTGCTTCCCTCCCACTGCCTTGACCACACATATGTTGAAAGATGACACAGATTCTGTTTTGTTATCTCAGCTACCGATAGCAATAAATTGTAGGGGATGGGTCACAGTTTCACTGCAATTCCAGTAGCTACCATCAACCTGGACCAACTCTTATTGCTGCTACCCCAATACTCCCAGCTCACGAGAATTACTGAGAAACCACTATCCACTTCCTAAGGGGGACAGTCATGCAGGTGAAAGGAAGCCTCTCCTCCACACTATTACAACTCCTAAGACTACCAGCTTTGTTAGAGGAGCATCCATATCTAACTCTTGTTTGATCGGGAATGAGATCAGGCTCCAAACCCATAACAGATGCTTAATGGTTGCTAAGACCTACCTTCCCACCCATTTCTTGAATGGGTCGGGGAAGGTTGCTGGAGAGAGAAAGCGGGATCCCTTGCTTTCACCAGTTTACAACAGAGCACAAACCCCTTCCCAGCTCTAAAGAATAAACAGTCAGGCTAAGTCGTAAACTTAGTCCATTCTGCTGGCATTGGCGAGAATTCAGAAGTCACTGATGAAAGAAAAAATTATCAAAAAAAAAGAGAACAGAATATACTGTCCAAGCCATGATATCCAAAGCCACTCCTTCTGTATTTCTTTAATTTAGCTCCTGGCTAATCGTCTCCCATCTGCCAACCCCATAATCTTTAAGAAGAAAGAGAAGGAGGACCTTAAATGAGCCATAATGCATTTTCCTCCTCTTGGCAAGATGGGACCCCCAGCTCTCCCCTCTCGCAGAAGGTTAAGCTTCATAAATATATTTCCAGTCCACAGATGAAAATTTTAGCTTTTTCTATGGTGAAAATTAAATGCGAAAAAGAAAACACTAATATAAAAAAGGCTTCTTGTCTTCTGGGTTTGGGTTTTTTGGGGTTTTTTTTGTTTGGTTTTGGTTTTTTTAGTATTATTCGCTTTCTTTTATCGTTATTTCTGTGGGAAGGAAAAGGAAGAGAAGAGTGTTATTCATGAATTTGACAGCACTTCATATACAATCAATTTCATTCTTTTCTTGCAATTCTTGATTCACAAAGCAGCATTATGGCATCATTCTTGTGCATTAGTTTGGAAGGGGAAAGAAAAGACTGCAGACACGGTTTGTTCCTTGCCTATGGCTCCAGGAGTGACATTTTCCCAATAACGGAGGCTGAGCAGAAAATAAAATTGAAGTGGTAGCAGGCAGGTGAGCGCTCAACAGGGAACACCACTGGCATACTCTGCCCACACTAAGGACCTACGCGCACTTTTATAGATAAATCAGAGGTATCTATGTAACAAAGTAGGTGTGGGTGGCACAGAAAAAGCTACATAACTTGATTCAGTTACTCAATTTCTTCATCCCACAATGGTTTTTAGTATTTTCCATAGCTTGAAAATAGAATCTTCTGGAAGTTAGTAGTCAGTTTTTATCCGTAACACATTACAGATTAGGTTAACTAACAGGTCTCTTCTGATATTCATTTATCCTATAATATACTAATCATGCTTCTTTATATCATCTGTTCAATAATTTCAGTTTCCTCATATTTCTTCATTTCATCTCTGTACATTCTTGATAATTCCTTTATTCTCATTTTGACATTCATTTATTTCCTAACTTCTTTATCTCTTCCTCTCTCACAAAACCACAGAAAACCACAAACATATACATCTTTTTGTCCCTTTTCCTGACTACCTCCTGACTCCCCCTTTCCTTCCTCCTTTATTTTATGACCTGTCTCCATGGAGGAAGAGCTACCCTCCCATAAAACAAGGGAGTTCTGCAAATGTTTCTCACTTCTGAAAGGAGAGTTTCCAGGAAAATAATTTTGATTAACATTTCCTCCCCCAGAGTAACTCCTTGGTACGTTCTTCTGCCATACCCTAATTAAGAAGCAGCAGGGAACAGCTTCCTTGTGAATAGCTGACAGACAACTTATTTACTGTGTGCACGAGTAGAGATAACCACTGACTATGTTATAGTTCATTTAATCATTGGTGAATCTTGGAAAAAAAAAAAAGAGTGATAAAGCAGCAGTGACCATGAAACAGGGGAAATCTTGCCATAACAGCACACCGGAGCAGAGAGCTGGTATTACACTCAGACACCTTTCGGTAACTCGTCTTCACACAACCACCAATGACCTCACTGGTACTTTTTTTAGGGGGTGAGACAGTTCTGGTCAACAGTGTCATTCACCTCCAGTTCTCGCACAGCCCAGCCACAAAGGACTCAGTACTCAAATGCTCCTCTTGGATTGCATTCGCCCACTGCAGCGCTTGCGCCGGCTCTACACAGCCTTTTGTTCCGGCAGTTTTCACTGAATTGCCAAAGATTACATGAATTGGAAAAAGAAACAACTTTTGCCCCAGGTTATCTTCATCTTGCATTCGTTCTTTTTCCTGAAAGTGCTAATAAGTGAAAAATTTAATTTTGACATGAATTTGTAGATCTGTCTTTCTGTCTACTTTTACAGTGTGGGTTTTCATTTTTTGGCTTGTTTGGGGGCTGGGATTTATTTTTTTTAATAAAACGCAGAGATATATAGTTATTCACATTTTACATAGATGGCAGGTAATAGCAATCTGCAACTTTTTGTTGTTTTCCCCCTCCTCACATTAAAAGAAAAAGAATTTTAATCATTCGCTGACCACACATTTCAATTTATTTTCACAAATTCTTTCACGATTATTTCTCCTAATACTATGCTGTGGCAATGGGAAAACTATTCTAAACCTCAAGACTGGGAGAGCTTTCCCAGTCTGGCTGTATATCCTAACCACATTTTGATTCCATATTGACTTCCCGCAGCTTCATTGCTAGAAGTGCGCTCCCTATGCATGTTCCAATGGGACCTTACCTGCATCCACAACGCGCATCTCTGCCCAGTTTATCTTAGCCTGTTTACACCTGAACTATATAAAAAAATTATTAAGCATCACTCCTCATCTATTCCCAGACCAAATGGTCTAATTGACCTAATATTCCAAAATGAATTCTAATTATGCTTCCGGGAGCTCAGTGAGTATCAGTGGAATATCTGTTCTGCCTTGCAAGCTAATGATAAATTCCTATCCATTTCCTGTTTTCCAAGAACTAAATTTAGCACTTACACATTTCCACCCACTATTTACTACGTCAGAGTAATCCAAGATACAAATTAAATTTTAAATATTTCTTTTTTTAATTATTGGAACGGTATCATTTACAATGGATCTGCCATACACTTCATAAATACATCTTTAGATAAAATTGTGACTGCACTACATTGCACAATTGAAACAAATTAAGTGCTATAGTTCATTTAATGGGAAGTAGGAGCATAAGGCAATGTGAGGACATCACTAAGCTCTGTGACAGCTCCCAATGCCACTATTTTCTCCAACATGGAAGGCCTGCATGGAGCCAATTGTTCCACTGTCTCGGATCCTTAGTTTGCACCAGAGAAGTAGCTCCATGAATTCTGAGCTTTGAACTCAGAAACATTCAAATAGAAAAGAGGAGCTTTCTGTCTTTCCGGGCTCCGCACTAACGAGCACTGTACTCCAAAACCATGTGCCAGAGATCTGGCCTAGTCACAAAGTGCTGCTGCTTGCCTGGTTTTTTAATCAGATCCACAAATCTCCAACATATAAACTTAAGTGAAGGGAGAGAAACAGACAACCACCACAGTTGTTTTCAGATTCAGCTGATGATATTACTGCCTTGGAACGCATGGATTTTGAAACAAACTCAAGAATCTCAGCCTTAGGGTCAGATACAGGAGGAGGAAAGCAAGTCACAAAGACAACTTGTTTATAGAGTAAGAGGTGTTTTGCTTTCCCTAGCAGCTGGTCCTACATTCTCCAAGAAGCCTACATGTCTTCCTAGTGCCTGAGTGACCACAGATAGTGTGACCATACCTGAACAAGACTAACGAGGCAAGGAACTTGAAGCCACCGCTCAGTCCAACTATGGCGCCTGAAGGCAACGGCAGAAAGCTCTCCCCGCATACAAGCAACAGCAAAAGTGATTCCAAAAATGTATGTTTGTGTGTAAATTCATATTCAGTGCTCCTTCACCATAAAAAAATAGTAAATTAAAATCTGTGTCTTTTATTGACGTATACAGTTGTTTGTATAGGGATCACCAAAGAAACCTACAGCCAGCACAAAGCAGATCTTTGTAACCACCACGCTCTCAGGCACAGCAGACTTGTATTACCTGAAACAAATACTGGTCAAAATGGAGATAACGTTTAGACATTTGCTTTAAAGTGTAGCATCCTTTCCACCTGCCAGTGTAGGCCGCAGAAGATACACTCTAGTTAGCATATTACTGACAGGATGACGAGAAAGCTCCTGTCAGACACTGGCCAGCCGGGTGTTTGAGACAAAACGCACAGCCCCAGCTGACTAGTTAGGGAAAGACTGGCGAGGTACAATTACAGAGGCATATGACAAGCTTTCATGCTTGAGTGACTTGAGAACCGATGACATGGCTTTAAACAGCAATCCTTTCTACCTCCGGTCACAAAACAGCAATAAGTCAACTGATGCACTGTTGTAAAATCATGATTTATTCCTTTGCTTTGAATACATGAGAGTGTGGTATGATGTTCTGGTAGACTACCACAGCAGGTGCACTTGGGGCCGAAACATCTAGGGCCTGCCTCCAGCATGCATAAAATCAATGCCGTAGTTCAGCCTTCCTGGAAAAGCCATCCCCAGCACTTTAATAATTTATAGAAAGACCGAATTAAAAAATTATTTGTACTGAAACTCGTATAGCTCCACGCAACTAATAAGAATACATGCAGATGCAGTGACGTGTGAGAAAACGCTGCTGTGCAAGAACATACAGCGTGACATTTAGGAAAGGTCTTCCTTTTACAGCTAAAGTGAAATAACTAACAGCCACCTCTGTGAATAGATCAATTCCTTTGTTTCATTCATCCTTTCGTTTAATCCAAAGCCATATAATTTGTTTCTTTTTCATAGTTTACTGTTCAAAAGCCAGAGATGGTAATTTTTGCTACAAACAGATCTTACAGAGCGTAATCCTCAGGCTAGCTGAATCCACCTCACTCTAACACTAAGCCTGAAGCAAGCTGTGAGGTTGGTGATAATCACATTATTAAAGTGGTTGGAAAGTCAAGCTAATAAAAGAATCAACAGTTAGGGCAAATAATGACCCACAAGCTACGACAGAAAGGAGCGGTGGGAAGTTTCCATTTATATCTTGGTAGTAATTGGTAGGGCAAGCAAGCAAAGATCTTCACCAAGTGAGTTTTTAAGGGGGTAAAAGCACAGAAAATCAATTTAAGGAAAGATGCAAAAAAATACGTAACAACTGGAAAAATCAGAAGATGCATATAAAACAAAGCCTGCTGATGGAAATAAAATACAAGCTGACAATTGAAACACACCCTCAGGATAAAATGGTACTTATCTTCTTTTCTTTTTTTTAAAAATAGGCAAACGTCTTTCCTTTTTCTCTTTTTTCCTCCAAAGTAAACCTTCTTTTTAAATACAGTATCATTCCACCTCCGCCAGCCTTTTCCATTACAGGACTGAGCCTTTATTTGAGTATAACGAAAGCATGAAATTTCTAGGGCAGAAATGCTAGACAAAGAATTCCTGCACGTAAGTGTAGTTGGCCCCCCACAAGAAGGGCGAGGAGAAAGTGAGCAAGGCCTTGAATTATGCGAGGAGAAAGTGAGCAAGGCCTTGAATTATGCTTTTTGTTATCAGTCACTGCCCTGAGATAGTGAACCGAAACAGAGCTGATAACTTGAAGGTGACATCACAACCCAGTCTTCATGAACTGACATAAACACTTGATATTCAGTTAACCCCAAAGATAAGGCGCAACTCCCTTAACAGAAAGTTGTACTTGATAGCACAATTCTTGAACAAATAATCTTTTCAAGTATCAAGCTGTAATTTAGGAATATTAAAACACGACCTTTACAACGCAAAGTACCAGCCTGCTGTGTTTTGTACACAAGAGTAAACCAGCACAAAGCTAGCAAATGCTGATGTCTAAATACGCTCCATTTGATTATTTGTATTATATTAAGCAATCCAACATCTTAAAGAATAAATATCTTATGCCAAAACTACATTTAATCATTCTTGGCAATTCAATTAAATTGTTACAGAAGATACTGAAAAGTGTTTAATTTACTTGTTTAATTTACTTGTTAAACAGTAAAACACTTATAAATACTTAAAGGGTGGGTGTCAGGAGGATGGGGCCAGGCTCTTTTCAGTGGTGCCCGGGGACAGGACAAGAGGCAATGGGCACAAACTTGAACATAGGAAGTTCCACCTAAACATGAGGAGGAACTTCTTTACCCTGAGGGTGGCAGAGCACTGGAACAGGCTGCCCAGAGAGGTGGTGGAGTCTCCAACTCTGGAGACATTTAAAACCCGCCTGGACATGTTCCTGTGTAACCTGCTCTAGGTGACCCTGCTCTGGCAGGGGGGTTGGACTAGATGATCTCCAGAGGTCCCTTCCAACCCTATGATGATTCTATGAACAGTATTACCCTGTAAAGAAGCAAGCCTCGTGTCAGTCCTGTCCTGTATATAAAAAAGATACCTGCTACAGCAGGCAGCAGTTCTCACTGAGGTTCCTGAGAAGTCAGGTCTATTCTGCTGTTTTATGAGAACTCAGTAGTGCAAAGGAAAATTAACCCAATCCTGTGTCAAAAGCGGATCTGACATAACGTGGCAGTAATTTCATTTAGCTATGACTTAAGTAATGCTAGTAGGCTGAAAAAATAACCAGTGAAGAAGAAAGTGAAACAGATGTGCTAACTCTGTTTGGACTTAACCTGCAATCTATTATTTACATTCACAGCCTGGGGAGATTCTTCAGGACATCCAAATGCTAATACAGATGTCTGCTACTGCTACCTATCCTTGTC
Organism: Chroicocephalus ridibundus; assembly: GCF_963924245.1. Lineage (NCBI taxonomy): Eukaryota > Metazoa > Chordata > Aves > Charadriiformes > Laridae > Chroicocephalus > Chroicocephalus ridibundus. The sequence continues at coordinate 25,714,657 of NC_086291.1, read as the reverse complement.
CAAGAAAGCGACATAAATTATTTTCAAGTGAGGACACCATCATTCATGAAGAGGTTTGGAATAAACAGATGAATTCTGAACAAAGTTAAAGTTTCTCCCAACCAGCATATTCTATCAGTTGTTCTGTAACGTCTTCCAAAGAGCTTGGAATCTGAACATAGAAATAAGGTGGTCTGGATCAGCGCAGTGTGATTCTGATACCTCTTCTTCTCTTGTCATATCATAGCAATAGCGATCAGCTGAGATGTTCAGCCTAACAAAAACGAGTCTTAAGAGGATCCAAATGTAGGCTGAGAGCGCGATTCTAAATCGTGTCAAGCAGACGGACACGTGCCCACCTGCAGAATGAATCTTCCACAGGCACTGAGCTGCCATCACTGTTCCAGTCTCCTCTCCACTAGAGCAAGAAAAGAGGTTTGACTGGGGCATCATTGGAGCTGAGGGGGTTTTATGGCACGGTTTGGGGTTTTTTGAGGTTTTAGGTTTTGTTCTGGTTTTGTTTTGGTTTTTTTGTTGTTTTGGTTTTTATTTTTTTTTTGTTTTTTTAAATATAGTGAGCTGGGTCCCAGACTGGCAAATTGAAAAAAATAAATAAAAATTTGATTTCACGGTTTTGCTACATCATGTGAACTTCCACTAAGCCAGGTTCTTTGAAAGAGCTTTCCCTTCAAATTCTTTTTGCCCATTTGGGTGGTCTTATTACTGTGTTCTAACACCCAATTCTTCCCCTAGACATTTCAGGGGCGGGGGGAAGAAAAAAATGTGATAGTAGAATGTGGAAATTTCCTAAGATAAATTAACATCTTCGGTAGTTAAAAAATATAGCACAGACTAGTAATTTGAAGATTGTTCATATTCATTCACTATTTATTTTTCTGGTTTTCAGTTGTTCGTGTGGCCTCTGCTTATATGACCCCATGGCTTTGAGCAACCTGTTCAAGTGGGAGGTGTCCCCGCCCATGGCGGGGGGTTGGAACGAGATGATCTTTAAGGTCCCTTCCAACCCAAACCATTCTATGGTTCTATGATATGATTCCTTTACTCTCCAATCACCATGGAGTTACTTAGCTCCATATTCTGCAAACCACCGGTGAAGTGCTGTCTTTTGTGCATGTCCCTAACCACAATGGTGACTGCAGATTCAGGGGCCCAACACTGTGGTGTTTAAAAAGGAAAGGGAAAAAAAAAAAAAAAAAAAAGACAACAACAGTTATATAATTTACCAGCCTTTTATGGCGATTCTGAAGCTTCTCTATCTTCAATTTACTTTTGACTCAAAAGAACTAAAGGGGGTTTTATCCACTATTTATTATCCAAAATTCTCACTCCTTACACATATGTATTGGAAATCGCCGCCTGCAAGTCTTTGAAAATATTGATTTTCAGTACCATATCCAACCTCGTATCTATGTGTTGAAAATAGCTGTTCATTTATTTGGTAGTAAAATTAGCAGTGTTCAGGAACATAAAGCTGATTTTCTACCATAGAAAGCATATTAAACAAAATTTTTTATGCAGTACCGTTGAAAGAAAATGAAGGTATTTTCAATGACTGTGCTTAACAGGCGAAAGAAAATGAAGGTATTTTCAATGACTGTGCTTAACAGGCTAAATATTCTGCATAACAAATATACTCTATGATGAAAGTTGGTTATAAAGTGACAGTCTTGTACTAATGCAAAATTAATCTTGGGAATATTTAAAAAAATATCGGATATTTTAAAAACTCATAAGATTCTGTGAAGAGTAAAACAAAATAACATCTGAATATTTAGGTATACTTTCAAAATTAAACACAACATTCTTTTATTAAGGCAGTCTAAGCAGGCATAATGGGAAGAAAAAACCAAAACATTTTAATGCGGGCAGTAGCCTAAAACCTTTAAGGGAAAAAAAAAGAAAAAAAAAAAGGTATTTTGAGTTGTAGGTTATTATCAGTCTGAAGAGCTGCTCCAAATCAGAGCTATTACAGTATGCACTCCCAAACCACTCTAACAAAGATGAATCTACCTATTACCAGGTTAGGATAGCAGCTATTATTACGGACCCTTGATTTCTTTCAAGTAGCTCCAATGGAATAAGCCACAAGTGAATAATAAAGATCTTATAATAGCCCTTAAGAATTCTTTTTAGGTTATAGAAGGCAGAGAAATGAACTCAGGAGAGTTAAAGAACTCTCATCTCCTGATAAGGAAAATAATTAACCTGACTTAATGTATCTGAGTAGGTCTTATATAAATCAGACTTTTGTACTTCAAGAGCCAGACTAAAACCATATATCAGAAAAGTATGTAGATATTGTCTTATAAGTACACATGGAACATATCTAAAACCACAAAGGTCTGCAGGTCATTTTGTGAGATGTTCAATATATTCTACTTAAAAGGAGATGTGTGAAGTACTTACAGTGCTTAGTTTGCTAGAGGTAATAATGATTCGTCTCTCATGCAACATACTGGCATAAAGTTGCAGCATGTTGTTCACATCCACAGCAACAAAATATTCAGTGAGGTTTCTCTGTTTAAATAAATAAGATGTTAACAATATAGCAACAGAAGTAGCTAGTGGAACATTTTATATATTATTTACAAGAATTTTTGTCCAATTACTAGGTGGAAAAAAACCCAACCTAAAACTATGAAAGAAATCCCTTTGCATTAAAATTTGTATGCTTTAAGAATAATTGACTGAGTTTTAAAGTCAATGAAAAAATAACTTTGGTGTAAGGTATTTGTATTTTGCCCATTTCATTATGCTTTTGAATTTGGGTTTTGTTCAAATTTGAAAAAATATGAAATTCGGTATTGTATCAATAGCACCATACGCTATTAAGGTAACCACTACTTCCAACCCAGGAACAGATCCTCCACCACTGCAATAACTGTTCTCTCATAGTTACAATAATAAAAATGTGCTATTTTGCCAGGCTCTCCCAAATTCAACACATTTTATTCTCCTTCAAGTACAACAAAATAGCTTGTTGAGAAACGCCGAGCTTTTGCTTGAGCTGTATGGGCCAGGACATCAAACATGCAGCAGCACTGGTAGAAGGTACTGGGTCCTTCCTGCAGCCACCCTTCTCACCCCTAATAAGAACCCCACTGTGGGGTTTAATGAAAAGCAAAGTCACCAGCACCTCTTATTTACAGTTCGGATAACACAAAAGTGGGGGGAAAAGAGAAAAAGGCGGGTTGTAGGGCAGGGGAAGGTCTCTGTTCCAGCTGAACTTAACAGTATTTCTGCGTAGCGCAGTGCCAGAGACGTACAAGTTCTGAATAAGCTAAAACAGCTACCAGCAAAAATGCCTAAGAAAACAGCAAGTTTTTGTAAATGTTAGAGAATACGTATGAAAATATACTAATAGAACCCACAATATACAAAACATTTAATTTCACACATCCGTTGTTGTATCTGCAACCGGAACGCTTCCTTGTCTCTTCTCAGGAAGAGCAGATTAATGTTCGGTAACATGGGAGGTCTATCAGCCACATGCCCCAACCCAAGGCTGGAAATCCGAACAGTGGGATTCAGTCCATAATGGATGTGGCCAACACATGGCAGCAAGGTAATGCACCCCCGAAAATACAGCGAGGGCAAGAGGAGTGGTAAAGGCTTCAGAGCACAAAGGCTTCAGAGCCTGACTGTTACTGCTGGCACGTCCGCTGCGGGGGCCGGCTCGCGGTGGCCGGCTGTGGCCTCTGCAGCTCACGGCCCTCGGCAGCCAGGGAGCACGGCGTGGGGCAGAGGTGTTCACCAGCTGCCCATTTATCTCCTGACAGGCTCTACTCTATGGAAACCTAACTTTACTTAAAGCCCAGATGATGATCGGAGGGTTGACCTCCTTTTTGGATATATTGCAATATTAAATTAAAAAAGATACTGAAAAGGCAAACGAAGATCCAATGGACGATCCAGTTTCATGTAAATTCAGAAATGAATTATTAATTCAAAGACATAGAGTATAGAGTTATTCTTGGTCTATGCTGCATAAAATTTTGGAAGAGATAAAAACAAGAGCTTTAAGGCTACAAACACCCCATTTAGAAAGAAACTCTGGTCTTTCAAGTGTGACTTTTAACTGGTTGTCAGAGGCTGTTGCACCATGATAATTTGAGTCCAATTTACCTCAGACACCCTCCAACACTGGAATTGATAATGGTATGCTGATTCTTTGTTGCAAAAGCTGCGGTAAAAAGAGTTTGCAATCTTTTACAGGGTGATATGCCTCTGGAAGACAGTCACAGTTATTTCTGCATCACATCTGAAAAGTTACTGCCCCTGAAACGTGTGAATCTTACAACAAAGAATAAGAAAATTCATGTTATTGCTAATTTACTGCAATTACCTCATCTCTTCTCTCCCTGCATGTTCTAACCCTCCATTACTACCATACTATTTTGATTCATACTGGAAGGATGAGACTTTTATAAACGGAGTAGAAAATAATTAGAGAAAGGCACTTTGACTATTACTTTTCCTTTCTCACACAGAATCAGAAATATAAATCCACAATGGCACCATCGCAAGGTCCTCCATCAGCCAGAGGCCCAGAGTGAAGCTTCCCCGCATTTTCTTTAAGTTGAAGACAAAACACACTTTCTAACCTCCAAAGCCATGTTTTATTAGAACCCCAAATAATAAGCTAGAACAAGAGAATTCCTTAAAATAGAAGAACTCAACCCATAGGGTGAAACAGATGAAAAAAAAACATTTGAAAACTAGGTCCTGTCCTGCCCAAAGAGCCCTTGCAACAAAGGTCCTCCCTTTTATTTCTCTATCCAGTAACTTCCTGTAGTTTTCTGGGTTGCAACAAGGGCCACGCCATCTCCTCTGGGTCCCTCGTGCAGATCCCTTTCCACCACCACGGCACGCAGACCTCCTCTGGACCCCAGGCTGGTGAGGAGCGGTAGCATTCCCTGGCTCCATTTCCTTCTCTCTCCCGTCCCACCCTGCAGCCCAGAGTCGCTGCCCACCCGGGACACCAGGGGCACAATCTCCCCTCTGGCCTGCAGTGCAGAGGCAGGGAGCAGGCCAACAGGACACCGTCCCACCACCCCTCGTGATGGGTCACCACAGAGGCCGTAAGGACATTTTGGTCACACTTTCTGCACAAACACCGCAAATACCTACCAAGAACCAGCTCTGCAGTACTGCGGGATTTTGTACCATGGTGAACCCCCCAACAGGTTAACTTTCTGTTATTATTTAAAAGTGTAAAAATGCACACCCACACATCCATATTCAACTCCAGATTTAAGTGCAAGAATGGAAAGCAGGGAGTTTTGAAGCTCTTTTATTAGATATTATTGGGCTAAACACATCATAGAGAATGGGATCCGAGATTTGCACCATCTACCCACAGCACCATCCAGGATTTAGCATCTACAAAATGCAAGTCTTCATAAAAAAATAATTATAATCATAATAACAGCCACCATTCCTGGGTGCATGGTTACCATCCAAATGTAAGCAGGTACGGCATGTTTTCAGAAAGCCTGAAACAATGCCTCCTTACTCAAAAAGTAACTGCATATCTTCATGGCTGAATTTGCAGCTTAGCAATGCAGTGTTTAAAGGGCAGGTATTCAAATAACATGAGGTGCAGAAGCAGAATTATTTTACACAATTAATCCCAATAAATGCAAACAAGCCAAGTAATTATGAACAAAGGGTGGATATAGCAGCGGTCAAAAATGCCCTGTTAATGCTTTAAAATGGGTTAATGATGAATGCAACTGTAACTACTAGCTAAAGGTTGTAATAATAGACATCAATCATATTCTAAAAGCAGTCCTGGAAAAAAAATAATCTCCTATTGATAAAAGCAGAGTTCAGCCCTACCCACAGAATAAGGTTGATACTTCTCCTAAATATTTAAAAAGGAAACTGCATACTTACGCTTTCAGGGATTGTTGGCAATCCAGTTATATCAGGAGTAATGAAATACGAGTGCTAATCAATGGGGAAAAATAATTAATAATTTATGCACACAGAAACCAAAAATTCTTTTTTTAAAAAAATCCAGCATTTAGGATTTCCAGCCCCATCTTTGTTTAAGCAAATAGCTGTTTTTCCAATAGCATTTGTACCACTACTAGACAAAGAATTACGCACATCACGACACGAAATGACAAGCTCTGGTTCAGCACAGCACACAAACCAAGGGAACAAAACGCTGGGCTGCAGTTGTGAAATAACACTGAAATTAAGCCAGTTTTAAATGTTCTCACGAGCCTCAGAGTAGCATTGATTAACTTAAGCATTGATTTAAAAATTGCAACCAAAAAAAAAATGTTGAAGGACAAAATGTAAATTTAGAATGGAAAAGGAAAAATTCACATGAGAAAAATAATTGGAATAGAAATATTATTACTTAATATACATTCTCTTCTCTTTCCAAACATCTTTGAATCAAAAATGTGCTAACAGAAATGCAAGGTCTGACAGCTTGAGATTCTGCAATCATTTATGAAATACATTAGCAATTTTATGCATCTTAGTTTGAGGCCATCAAGGATGTAAATATAAAATGGATTAAACTAAAAACAGATGTAATTTAAATTATTCTCATTAATCCAGTGCTTTTAGTAGTTATCAGACATGGAATTAGCTCAGTAATTTTAAGGTATTTTTGCATATTAGTCTAAATCTTGAAGGACAAAAAACCTTAAGTGCATACTAAGTAAAGGTGATAATTATTGACTTTTTAGCTTTTATTTGTTCTTAAAGGAATTTTGACATTTTGTGTAGACCTAGTTTTTATAGTGTATTTTAAAATTATAATTAACACCACAAAGACACTGTTTTCATGTCAAACTTGAAAAAGATATACCAAAACATAAAGGAAGTCTATAAGATATTAAATGTGTCTTGTGTTCAAGCAAAAAAAAAAAAAAAAAAGAATTTACTAATACTATTAACTCTGTGTAGATACTTATTAAACCAGCTTGATACATTTAATTGAAAAATTTCCCCACAAATTAGGTCATTTGGTAATAGTTAAAAATTTAAGAAAAAAAAAAGGCTTAATAAAGGCATCCCATAAACATCATAGCACTTGCACAATAAATATCCCAGGTTATTGTTTTTCATCAACAGTGGAAAAAAAGCTAAGATTTTTTTTTTCTCTAGTCAAGAACAGTAAAATATTCAGATTAATGGAACGCCTACATTCTTCAGAAGTATAGCGAGAACAGAAAATTATTTCCTATATGTAATAAGGTCACAGAATATTTATCAAAAGATTTCTGAATAATGAAGTTAATAACGTAGAGAAGTAATTATTTATAATTAACAAAGTAATAATGTTTCACTTATTAAACAGAAAGTGAAGTCAGAACTATGAGAAGCAAAGACCCATCACTGCAGTCATTAAAAGTCATAAAGCAGCAAAAGTAATGTGGTACGGAGTCCTTGCACATCTTTGTGAACTCCCTTCGGAAGACGTACGACCTTGGAAGAGATACCAAATTAACAGTTGCTGTCCCGTAATAAAGTTTTCTCTAAAAAGCACATTAGAAAGTGCAAGTTTTGTTCATCAATTTAAGGGTTTGATTTTGGTTGCGGTTTTTACAAAAGGATTATGACGCACAAACACAGAGCTCTGAAGTTAGATTGATTTAAACAGAATAGCGACATTAATATTAGACTCCTCTTTTAGGCTAAAGACAGCAGCAGATTTTCCCAAAGGACAGGTATAAATAAGCCTGAAATCAAAAGAGATACCCTATAGCAAGTAATTATTTCTTTAATTACAATAGGCTTTAGATAGTCAGTGCCTTTTAAACTCACCGATACAAGACAAGGCTGTTTTTTCAAAACTTGCTCACTTGCAAAAATCATCTCTTGGTTCTTATGCAACATGAGAGAAAGATTGAACAATTGACTTTTTAGTTTTCCAACAGAAAGGCCAAAGCTGACTCTAATGCTTGCAGTATTCCATATTCAAAATATTGGCTGAAAATATGTTTTACTCTTTGTATCCCTCCCCCATTTGCATTCAGACTTAGCTAGCTTTTCCAACAACAACAAAAAAAAAATTTAAAAAATCACTTTTGTTAGCCCTCTATGGGCAAAATAAAAGAATAAAAGCAACCCAAATTATACTTAAGCTCAGGTGTCACAGAATGAACGATCACCCCTCACAAATTTCAGCTGCAGAATATTTGTTACTGAGACAGATAGGTGAGAGCAGAACTTGGTTCCTAACTGGACCAAGGCATTCTGGTGCCCTCCTGACCAAGGATTACTGGGAAGCACCACGTATCCAGATACTGGGCGTAATTCATGCACAATTATATACATGCAATCCGAAGTACTGTTGTGGTCTGCCACCTAAAGCCCACTCCAACGCCCCTGAGCCTTACCCTGCAGCATACCTGGGTAAATGGGGGGAGGGATCTTTTTAATTCTGCACCCTCAAATTTGAACTAGACTCATCCTGGAGCAATGAAAAGCCACCTCATGATGTCATTTCTACAATTATTTTTCAGACTGCACCTTCTTTTTAAGTCTGTTACTAGTGATAATTAATTCAGTCTAGCTTATTTACAATATAGGAGGAGCAAGAAAAGAACATCAATATGGAAGACTAGGCACACAAAGTCAGAGTTGAAAATGGCCGTAAACACTTGGCTGCTCCCTGCAGTACTGAGCACTACAAAAAAAGAGGTGGCTGTAGACCCAAGAAGCATTCCGGTTCAGGCCAACCTATTCCTTCCTGTGCTCTGCCCCATCTGAACGCACAACATCTGCTCGACTGTACCTGCAACCAAGCATTTGGCAAGAGGCCTGCATTTAGATAATCATTGTTCTGCTAAAAGGATTACAAAAACCCTTTGATGTAACAAGCTACTGGGAAAAAGACACAATTGAGAAAAAAAAAATATTTTCAGAAGTCAGATAATATTGAAATAAAAATCAGCAAGCATCAACTTCACTGCAAGCAATTTGTCATTCCAGTGTTGCCAGCTGTATTCACCACAACGTCCATTTCCAGGTCCATCACAACATTCATTTTGAGGTTGGCAAGTTCTATGCAAGATGAACTGCAACACCGATAGCAACAGGCAGTAACACTTTGCAAGAAATACAAGGAAAAACCTCTTTAAAACTTCTCTACATTCTTCTGAAACGCAGCAGGATATTTAAAGGACTTTAATAAAGTGTTTTAGAGTTGCCAAATTAGAATTGGTACTAATACTGCAATTAATGACAGCAAAATATTATTTGATATACAGAAGTATTCTTGGCAAAGGTACTATGAGCTGAAAAATAACTTGAAAAATATTACACTGACAAAAGAAAGAGAAAACTTGGCAACAGAAACAATTCTGACTGCAGCCTCAAAAACCGGTACGTTGTTCTGGTGAAAAACAACACACGAGACTGGAAGGATTTTCAAATACAGTGAATTAGCACTGTTCAAGGGGACAAAATATTAGGCCTCTAGAGCCTAGTGAAAAAAGCATTAACAAGGAATCTGAAATATGACAATTTGAAACAAAATAAAGGCAGCACTGTGTCAAGCAGCAAGGGTGGAATGGAAGTGGTAGACTCTCCATTTCTGTATGCCTTCATCATAGGGCCAGATGCTTTTCTAGAGTCTGTGCTTACTTTACTCAAAGTATTGGGCTCAATTCTAAAATAAATGAGTTAAAAGTAACAGGCAATGAGACAAATGTGGTCAAAATGCATGATCTCATGATCTTTCAGTATGCGTGTAAGGGAAGCCTTTATAAAATAATTTCTTTCTATGCCCTGTAAACTGTGATAGTTCAATCAAGAAAGAGTTATTTGCTCACAGTTACTTACGCGTGCAGTAATCGTACAGATGCTGTAACCATGAACAATGCCTCAGAGACAGCAGAAGCTCTGTATTGGCTTTACATTTCATGCAGGCTCTACAAATGTCTTTAGGCACGCATCCACATGCTATTTCTGTTAAAAACTTCAGGAACTGTAACAGTGACAGGCTCACTTTTTGACATTTCTGCAGCAACACCACACCTTGCCATACTATCAATGTCCAGTCCCACATCACAAAAAGTCACAGCCCAAAAGCAAGGTGGGCACGGACACATTCTTTCCTCTAGATGTGCTGAAAGTTTCATGTAATGCAGCAAACCTCCTGCCACCATTCCTACCCCACTTTTGCATGATCAAGCAAAAGTAGGAAGAAGGGAAGGGAAGATGGGAAAGAAGCCAGCTTACACAGATTTTTTTTGTCCAATCCTGCAAGTCTACCTACTCAGACATAAGAGGCAATAAAACACAGTTAGTGTCTCCCAATTCACAGCAGGAGAAACCAAAATTATCTACATGAAACAGCTGGAAGCACAAAACAGTAGTTCTAGCGCTGCCAGATCCCACTGCAGTTTACTTTCTCATCCACAGAGCAAAACTCAAATTTCTGCTTCTTTATGACTATGACTTTAAGAGAACAGCATGAGACAGAGACAAACTCTGCACACACACACACAAAAAAAAAAGTTCTCCAAGCCAGTTAATGATGGGCAACAACATCAGTTTACTCTTTACAAAGGCTGGGTATTTTTGTTTCAACCTTACCTACTATTCTATAGTCAGCAATAGGAGTAGGAACAGAGAATACTTACCACACTTAAACTGACTAAAGCGTTCGCCTTTGGCACAGGATGGCTATACAATGATTTTAACAAATCATTTGAGTCATTTTCCTATAGGGAATATTTTTAAAAGGTAGTTAATTATTGTATAAAAACTGACTAAATACCATTTACTACACATCAAACTATGCATTGACAAAGATATATATATATTTAATGAGAAAGACAATTGCAATTTGTCGTGAAGTATTTAAATATTAAGTAAAAAATTCAGGCCAACTTTGTATCTCAGAAAATGATTTTATCTGCAAGTTAAGTCAATCCCTTACATATTTCCCCATATACCCCTTAAGTGAACCACATTATTTGCTACTGAAAATAGTGTTAACACGTCTAGATGGTCTGTGCATCTTGGACATCGTCTTCCTAAAACTGTTAGACATGGTATTTGTCTATTCAAAGTTTTACTAAATATGCAGCTACATAGCTATATTGCATACTTTAAAAAGTATTTATCAGAGCACATAAAACAGTTAATGCGGTTTACTGAGAAGTACATGCAGCTACTGGGTTTAACCGGGATCCCCCATCTTGATCTCTAAAAAGAGACGTTTACTTGGGAAAGAGATGCAGATGGAGTTTTTATTTGGTTTAGGGTTTTCATTCAGTTTAGGGTTTTGTTCATAGCGATTAAATTCTTTTTGTTGTCAAAGTAAACCCAAAAATATGAGTGACAACCCAGGCCCAGCTTTTAAACGTATTGCTTGAGTTTGCAGGAAGCTTCCGCCTCTCGTTGCAAGAATGATGACGCTACTGGATCTCACACGAGCCAACAAGACATTGCGTCTAGCTCTTGGTCAGATGAAGAGCGCCTGAGCCAAGAGGGAGCAACTTCCTCTAACAACCCCCTCAGCGACAGACGTGGCACTAGGCAAGACAACAAAATACTCCCATACACTGCTAACACTTTCTGACCCATCAAAATAGTTTTCTCGGCACATAGGCCAACAAGCTTACAACCCAGCAACTTAAACTGGTTGCACTAATTGCTGCAATGCCAGAAACAAAGGAGAAGACAATCCCGACCCCTTCTGTCAAATACAACCTTAATAACAATTTTTACTATTACAATGAAATCAGGGACAAAACCAAAGTCTCACTATACCATTTATAAGACCAAAATGTATTCCACACTACTTTATTTAAACACAGCTAACACCAAACTTTCCTATTACATTTTCTTTTTACATAAAATATCATCATTCTCTATAGCCCATTTACTATAATGCACAATAATTGCTTATTCTATAGTTCATATATTCTTGAAATGTCAGCTTTTCCAGTCTACAGCATATGGCTGACTATTGATGCTTTTTCTTTTTTTTTTTTTTTTTTAATTACAATCTAGTACACTAATATAGTTAAAGCAGAAAGGTATAGCTTTAATGTTCTCAGTAAAGACAGATGCCAGTATTTCCTTTCCTGCGCAATCCTGGAATACGTCTAATTGCTCATGAATATGCAAACTAAACTATCATGATTCTTCACCAAATGCTGCAAGTAATTTTGTCTTCCTAGTTGAGATGACAGAATTACGAGAGGTAGTTTTTAGTTAATATGAAGGGTGAAACAGTACATCATATTTTATGAAGTACTGAAAAAAAGTGTTTGTAACTGATAATCAGATAGTTCCAGAGATCTACAGTTTACAATCAATACGTCATACAGATCTCCAGTGATGTGACACTTTGCTCACACTTCACCCAGGACGTGTTTATACTAAGACTGACACTTTATAAAGGTATATTCTCAGCAGCTTTTTAAGATTAATGTGGGATTTGAGTGACAGTGGCAGCTGTATGTTCAAATTATTTGAATTTCAATATGACGAATGCAAAAGCTTGCTTCTAAATTCTACTAGAATTTTAAACTTTTAAACAGTATAGAATCACTTTACAACACTTCTTCAAGGAAAATGTTTTACACAAAGAAATAGAATATCTAAAATTACCTGTTCTTTAGCCAAATAATCCGCCAGGGTATTTAGAAGCTTGTAGTATACCTCAAACCATGGTAGGTAACTAAAACAGGAGGGGAAAAAGCATTTTAAAAGATATTAAAAAATAATTAATTTTTATTAAAAAGAAAATAAATTAATATTTTGTAGTGCTTATAAAATACTACTACAATTAATCTGACTTGCACATTTTTATAATATTTCTATATATAGATAAAATGCATATAAAGCTTTTCCCCGCAAATGTAAGGGTACACCACTGATAGACAGCAGCAAAGCTACTTTTCTTTATGCTGGACACCTGCTTGAAGTTCTGTTAAACACAGATCAGCTCATAATGCTTTAACTTCTCATTATTTTAAAGGCACCAAAAAATCATTTTAAACATTGCCAAATCACATTCCCATTATTTTTAATCGTTGTGGCTTTCAGTAATTACGTTATTTGCAATTTTGGAATTTTGTGTCTGGTTGTAGCCAGTGGACTGCCAGAACTGCTGATTCCCTGGAGAATGAAAAACAATTTTACCTGGGCAGCCCAGGTACCCCGTATTTGCCAAGCGGTGCAATGCTATGCAATAGCATAGATGTCACATTATATGGAAGAATATTGGTTTCTCTATAAAGTCATTTCTATAGATGGAATTAAATTCTAAAAATAAGACAGCATTCACCAATATTGCAAACACACAGCACATTAATACATGAATACTTTACAGACTTTTAACTGCAGCCCACATGCACGCAATACTCTCAGCGAGTTAAAAAGAATCCAAGATAAATAAGACACAACTGAAGAGCACGAGGAAAGAAACTCAAACACAGTGGCATCAGTTCCATTTTTTTTTTCATCTATTTACAGAGCAGTTACCTTTAACAGTGACCATCAGTGACCGCATACTACAGAACTTTCCATAATCACTATTTAAGCCTATAATAGAGATGTAATAAGTCTGGTAAAATAAATAGCACCAGTATAAATTACTCCCTATTTACAAATTACACACCTTCTCATGTCTGTTAGAATTTTATCGCAAAGAATATTACTAAAATGGCAATAGTACGTTTAATATGAGTTATTTGAGATTAGAATGGGGACTGGGAAGGAAATAATGAAATGTCTTTACTACATTTCATACCCATATGTAACAATTCTACACACTTTGTTATTCAGTGCAGTGCAAATCCACAGACAAACTTTCAATGCATTTCTTAAAAGCTTTAGCGTATGCTGTGGACAGACCTTAAAATTTCAAATTTATGTATTTCAGGAAACATGCTAACTGCAACTGAAATACATACAGAACCTAAGTGTTTTCCCTGATAGGAAAAGGAAACCCGTTAGGGGAAACCCTGGCTGGTGGAGAAGCCAACTCTACTTTTGTCCACCGAGTCCAGCAAAGGGTTATGTTTTCTTTGTAACACCTCTGTTCTCGGTACGCAGCTGGCAAGGCTTTAGAAACAGATTCCAATTTTTAGGGCAAAGAAAGAGAAGAGCAGAAATCAGAACATAGATACAGTTCTGCATTTTCTAGCAATCTTACTTCGCTATCCTTAGAAATGATTAACTGCTGATTCATAAAAAAAAAAAAAAAAAAAACACAATACAAAAACCCATCATGAATTTACTCTTGCCAAGCCAACGGACAGAGGCACTGATTTCATTTACAGCCACTGTATTAATGTCTTTATCACACTTTACCATACTCTGTACTGGCTATTAATCAAAATTACATCAACCTCTTAATGCTCACAGGCATTTTTAATGCTTAGTATTGTTGACAGTAGTTAAGGTGTGACATTATTGCATTTACTATTCAATATATTCTTATATAATCATAAAATGTACTTCATTGCACCTAGGTAAGGCCACTGGCTGCTTACAGGCATGAACGCTGCACGCCTTTGTAAAACATCTTCGAGTTTTCTTCCACCTCGGACTCCTGTTCTATCATCTTCTGAAATCGTGTTAGCCTGGTTTTACATGTCGCTGAAACACAGCATAGGTATGCAAACAAAATCGTTCACCACAGCGTTCAGAGTACCTGCAAATGTCAGCGCTATTGAACAGTTTCACCAGCCTAGAACTACAGCAGGAACTGCAACACTCTTCTAGCGTTTTCTCCGAGTCAAGCTACAAGGTAGGTATATATATGGCAAAGTATATTTGTAACACTGGACAAACAAAAGGGTTAGATTATCTAAAAGCTCTCCAGACTTTTGCTATCACCTCTGCATTAGTGGTGCACACCACCCCAGCATATTTTGCTGTAGAACACTATAAAATCTTATCTGATCATTCATTTCTCATAATGAACCTTTATGAACAGCATTCTATAAAAATAAATGCACCTACTTCAATGAAATGTTAACCATATTTCTTTTTTGTATCTACAATCTCAACTCCCCTCTTACTGTGAAAAGAAAAATTAAATGCAATTTTAAAGTCTACACATAAAAAGGTCAAATTCATTATTTGAAATTGATGAACCTTAACAGAAAGCTAAGGGAGATTGATTTTTTTTTTTTCCCATATGGTAAGGCATGCTGACCAGAGTACTCATACAAGAACTTCTTCCCTTAGCAAAATCAGGTCAATGATAAACTTCCATGTCTTTGTGTAACAAAACCACAAAGAAAAACACTGTAAAAACAGACTACTCGAACATAGTTTTAAAATGCCAGTTTCCTTTCTGAGCTGAAAGACTGGAAAAAGAATTGCTTTAAGCCTTACAACCACAGACACAAGGTTAATATAATTTCAACATGCCTCTTAAACCTGAAAAATTAAGGAAATCCAAACAAATACCCATTACATTATACGGCATGACACCAAAGGTCACCAAGACCTGTCCTCTCTCTTATTTCCACACAGTCTTCAGTTCTTCAACAGCACAGTTTAATTGCAAAAGTTTTTGTCAGTATTTTTAATTATACTGTTCTTACTGCAACAGAATATTACAAAGATCTATTGGAAAACAAAAAAAGTTCACTTTACATTTTGCTTTTATGTACGTGCTAATTGCTATTAATTCAGTATAATAAAGAATTTAGATTTGTTGTTTTCATAACTGATAAGGAATGCATCTCTGCGTTCAAAAGGAAACAAACACAGGTTGCGTTTACTCACAATGAAGACAGCGATCAGGTGGTATTTTAGAGTCTCAATTCAAAGCACAAGTATAAGCTCTCTTTATTTTGTAACACCCTCAAGGCTGTCAAACAACATTTTGTCCTCTCTATCACAGGCTGATTTTGCAAGCACATGTGTTAATAATCCTATTAATTTCTTTGGACTACTCCAGCAAATAGATTTACTCATAGAAGAACACTCCCATACTATAGGCTTTACTTCTTTATCCAGTCCATTGTATTGGATAAAGCACTGTACATGGCATCTGTGTGTGTGACAGCTAAACACCAGAAGCATCGCAGGTAGAAGAATCTTCTTAGCAAATCTTGCAAAATTATTTAATCTTTGTTTAGCACAGAAGAACTAGTCTATGTACAGAAAAGTATCCTCCAGCACACAAATGTCCATCGACATCTGTTAGTCTGAGTAACAATATTTTTTTTTCAAGTCAGTACCGAAATGCACTGTCTGCAAAAAACAGTTTTGAAATGGCTGAATTTAGGAGGGGGCCTGTAATATGTTACTCCTAACTCAAAACTGTCACACTAATATGTACCTTAACAACAGGTAAAATCAAAATTAAAGTCCGCTACTAGAAAGACCTTACCGTCGTATCTGCACTCATAAAATTATTTATGAGCAGTGCATTTTGTAATTAATTAGCTGTCTTACGAAAACGTCAAGAGGTTATCAATGAAGCCCCTTCACAGTAGATAAAACAGGAAAAACAGGGCTTTAATTTTCAATTTTAATGTATTTAGAAGCCTAAACTTCAAATAAAAATAATTTAGGTTCTTAAACTATGAAACCATTATTAATTTCTTGTTCATTTTTCTTTAATCATACACATTGTCTTTGCATTCCTCTCATTACAATCAATAACTGCTTGAGAAACAAACATACAAGGCACACATACAACAACCTCCAACAACATTCAACAATTTCGCTAAAGTTGCTACATAATAAAGAAAAACACCAAAATATACGCAATATTGTTTGAATAGATACGCTTTCCCTGGTTGAGAATACAGTGGTCTTTATTTAAAAGTACAGCCACTGCCTGTCACGAAAGCGAGTGCCCGAGATATTTCATGGTTAATTAAAAACGTACTTAGCGGTTTTTTTTAATCCAAATGAGCCACAAGGCAGGAGCTCAGACTTTTATTCAAAGTTAAGCATAACCCTTGTTGCCGTAAGTAGACTTCCACCTCACCAGTGCTTCTACTATAGCTCTGATAAAACTTTTACATTCATGAGTCAAAGGTTAAATAAAGGAGAGGAAATGTTTTCTGTCAAGTAGTCAGGTAACCACTAACAGTCCTGAACTATCAGCAGGAATCTAACTTCTAGTAATCAAATAAAACTAAGGAAACTGCCTTTCCGTAGCTAAATGTCTAATGTCTAGGGGCTACTTTTCTGTCTGGAAAATTGACACAAAATGTGTAAAATTGAAACATTCTGCTTCTAAGGGATTTGCCTAAAGGAAGAGCGAGAAAGCTTCAAGCGTGGTCTGAACTGAAGAACTACAAAGGCTTACCACATAAACCTGTCTTCCTTATTACAGCATTTCATTTGGAAATGTAGGTGACAATTTTACAGTCATAAAATTAATGAAATCTAAGACTGAGTATTTTAATGATGCATTTTGCGTTCCTCTGGGTACATAAGGTCAACCTCAGAGTCCATCAACAGTTTCAAGATATTTAACAAAACAAATTTCAGTCAAATTATTTGCACTTTGTATTAAAACAAGTTCATGTAAACCCAGAAAGTATTATTCCTACTGAAAAGAGCAGTGATATTTAGAAACAGTACCCAGAAGAATTAAGTCTCCTTCTACTATTCAAAAGTGAACATTGAAGTTTCTACTGTGCCACTCAAATCTCAACTGGGAAAATTATTTAAATTAAAATATAAAAAGTAAAACTAGAAGAAAAGATCCATTATACTATATGAGCACAACAAGATATATTACGATATTCCTACTGCGGTACCCCTCATTCTTACGGGGCTGCATTAGCTCAGCAGTTTGTGGAGAGGGAGGAGGTGTCACAGCAGGATTCACAACAAGAGCTTCACAAAGCAGCCGTGCAGTTTAAAGAAAAAAAAACAAAACAAAACTTGCAAAGGAATCACACAAAACTTCTGCAGAATAATCCAAGATTTATTTTCTCATCTTACTATGGTTCTGCACTTCCTCGCACTTTGAATTTCGCAACTGCAGTCAAGCTCTGCACGATCGTTTTAGACAATACTGTATCACAATGAAGTTCTAACAAAAATGCCTGAGATAGCTACCTTAGGTAATCTTTATTTCGCTGCATAAACATAGAGAGAACTCGGGAAAAAAAACAACATCCTGATTAGGGAGAAAATTCTGTTTACACAATTCATATACATGTGTATATAAAATGTAAAAAAAAAACCTCCATAAAACTTACAGAATAATTTTATATGTACATTTTCTGTTTCAAACTATCCAATTTAAAGCAGGAAAATGTGGCTGAAAACTCAGAAATTACTTCCTTGAACTGGTGTTTCAGATGAAGAATGAACTATAGAAAAGTCCCATCAACTACAAGACTTCACTCTTAGAAGCAGCTTTTGGTTGCTGAGGACAAGCAGATCTTTTCTTCAGTTTTCCGTTAAGAATCCCGGTCAGCAGTTGAAATCCTCTCTCTCTAGCTGCCCTGGCACAGGTTAACTCATGGCCTGGTACCACCCACAACAGACACTGGCAAGAGAAAAGCTGCATCCCGCTCCCCACTCATCAGCCTACCCAGATTTCCATAGTATTTCCTTCTCATTGCTTTGACTGGCTTGTTCCTACTCTTCTTTTCAGAGATTCTTACTTAATTTTTTAGTTATTTATGACCATTTCATTTATTTTTCCTGTATTTGACTATCTCTAGTTGTGTTTGTTAAAGCCCCAGTTAGCAATCTTAATATGTTCCTCTTGTTTGAGGCGATATACATGTATGTGCAGAGGTAGATGTGTAGTTAGACATGGTATTTATGTACGCCTCCATTTGTGTGTTTATATAAACATCTGTGACTATTGTGTCAGACGAGTAGTTTGAATTGCGCATGCATCAGAGTCATTCTGTGTATATACACACAGCGAATACAAATTTATGTTATTTTGATATATGGAAGAGAGCGAGTGGGAATATGCATACGTGCTCTTTATATATAAATACAGCATTCATTTGTTAAGATTTTTTTTTTTGAGTTAACTTAAGATCAACAAGCACGTACAACGGAAAGCCAGATAAAATGCCAAAAGAAGTCTGCTAGTGAGTCTTCTTTCACTTGGTCACTTTCTAATGAATCTTAGATTCAGAGCAGAAACCAGACTGGGTACTACAACGCATCAGATGGAAATACTGACGCAGTCTTTCCGTCTGAGCTAAACGGAACACACAAACTGGAGAGAAACAGACTATCAAGCTAGAAGTACAACGCTATGAAGCTAGTGCTGTTGTGCATTCAGCTGTGCACTGTAAATTTGAAAATTGTCACAATAAAAGCAATAAAGGCAATGCCTTGATTGCAGTTCAGTGAAAACTTATAGCTTGCCACTTTTCATTTTCCTAGTTTTTTCTACCAAATAAGAGACCATTGACTAATCTTTAGCTGATGTATTCTTGTGGGGAAACGTTAAAAGTAATACCCAAGTTGACACCAGCTGAGAATTTGCGTCCTTTGCTTTGCAGTACTACATACAGTATTTAAATGTGCATACTTGAGTGTACGTAACTGATTAAACATTTGTTATTATAGCATTAGAAGCCAGACAGACAACAGCAGGAGTACAAGCACGAAGTTTTGTTTCTAGCTTGATGAGGGAAGAAAAGGTTAACTCAGAGAAAAGAGCTAAAAGCATACACAAAACATTCTCTCTCTGGGCCTTAACAAGATATATCAACTAAAGGTATTACAGAGAAAAGGGTTAAGGATTATACACTCCAAAATCCTAAGAATTAAATCTTTCTGAATTATCATTAAAGTAGTACTGTCAGGATCACAGAAAGTCAATTAATTTCCAGAATAAAGTATGTTCATTTTTCTATTTTTATTATATGCTAGTGATTATTATTTTTTGCAATAGTTATAGTAAATACTTATTTTTAAATTACTTGCCAAAAAATGTCAGCTGTACTGGCTCTCAACACTAGTTTGGAATGTGTTTAAATGCTCATAAAAGTCTTGATGTGATATTTCCAATAATTTTAAGCACTACTCTGCAAGTGTTTATGTTGTCTGGTCCTTTTTTCCCCTTCGTGTGTTCTTTTACAAGTCAATGTTGGGTTTATTTCCCTAACTCATGTGGTCTATCCTAATGACAGTTACCATGACTTTCAGACTTCCACGTTGTCCAAATCTTCTGCTTTTCTCCATAAGCTTCCTAGCTTACTTTCCAAAATTCTCCGAGATGCCACTCTGCTGCCAGTGGGTTTGGCTCTTTGGCAGCACACGGCTCCGCTTTCACCTTGTGTTTGGGGAGTCTCGCTCTGAAGGCAATTATACTTCAATCTTCTTCTCCTCAAGTGCTGTTGAACTGTTTGTTCCCATTTCCTCTATGGACATTACAGGCTGCTAGGCTCTTAATTGAAGTGGCAAATTTGCCTTTTAATTAAAGCCCTATGCCTTTTAATTAATTTAATTAAAAGGGCTTTAGGACAGCTAAACAATTGTTTTTTTCATTACCAAAACAATTATCTTATGGGAAAAGAAAGGAAAAGGCAGAGAAACAAAGTATTTCACTGGGGTCATGTTCTTCATCGTATCTCTTCTGCAACAAAGTGGCACGCTCTTTATTGAGAATTATCTGGCTCTGGCATTTCTTATATTAGATATAGCCTGGCCAAAGAACATGGAAAATACCCCCGAAAATCATATTTCCAAGGAGAGGAATACAGAATATTGCAGGTTATTGTTAAATTGACTGGATACTTGCCAAAGATCTCATTAGAAAGTAAAAATATCCACATAATATTCAAAGCCTCTAAAGCTGCAGTGTATTATTCTCTGCTTTTAAGCAGAGATTTCTTGTTATTTAAATAGAATTATTTAGCCTCACATAAAAATACCATCACATGGGGCTTGGGACCACTTTTCATGTGAAACCAATGGCAACAGAAATGACACCCAGATAGGGAAATAAAACACATTATCAGAGGATTTGCAAAAGATACTTTTTTCTTGTATTTTTCCTATGTTCACTCCTTGACTCAATTTTTCTTACACCAACTTACCTTAGAATACAGAGGCAGACCTTGCCTCCGGATGTCAAACGGCAAAATCCAAACCTTTGCTTACTTTCAATGTCGGTGAGCACAAAGGTAAAATGCTGTCCTACTTGGTTTTGGGACACCCTGAAAAATTAGATACAGAGCATAAAACTATTAAATCACATACAACATGAGCATTTAAGTCATTGGCCTCATGCATTTCCATGCTCAAACTTCACTACCTTCTCTCACCACCCTCCAAGGCTGCCTCCTGCACCCACTCCCTCCCCTCGACACAGAAGAGCCCGCATTCTTCTTTCGGCCCCACACTCCGGCTGACGTGCTCCATGGGATTTGGCCTCTGGTCTGAACAGAATGGGGCATTTCATACGGTTTTTCCTAAGTACAGCCTAAGCAGAGACAGTACAAGCCTGACACAGCTTGTTGGCTTTGAGCACACCTCAACAATGTGGTAACCAAAACACACGTTTGAAATTCTACAAATAATTTACTAAATGTCATAATACAGGCTTGGCTTCAGACAGCCATCAGAAAACTAACTTGTTTCCCTCCCTTCAGTATAGCTTCGTTGGTTAAACCCATAGCCTTGCCATGGACCCACACACATCTTCCCCCCTTTTTTTGCACTACGCATTGCTCAACAAACAACTTTTTGCTAAGTTCATTTTCCACGGCAATTTTTTTCTATTCTAGAAATGCAAGAGACAGAAAATAATCAAGAACAAACAGCACGATAGCTAAAATAATAATTAATAATACCTTCAAGACTGTATCAAAACATGTACCCACCTGACACAGAGTAAGTTTACACAAAATTTCCCTGCCTCATGTTCCAGCTCCTCTTACCCTCAAACCCTGCTCAGCCAGCACTCCCTCAGCTGTTCTCAGTTCCTACCTCCCCACCGGTGTCACCTCTGGCTCCTCCTACTCATCTCCAGGTCCCAGTCCCAACCTCCACTCCTGACCCCCCACCCTGCTTGACAATATGAACCTTTTCCAAATTTCTTCTTAAAGAAATGGCGTCTTCAGTGCCATGACATGACTTATCTCCTTTATGCTCTCAAGCCAGGCACCTTTCTCTCTTGTGCAGTTTGCCAGCTGCAGACAGAGCATCACTGAAAGCACAGGATGGACCTGCTTTTCATTGTGGCCAAATTTCAGTGATATTCATAGAAATTGCAAAATACATTCAATGTAAGCATTTTAGAAGACAAATAAACTGTATGTGAAGTTTACTCACAGAAATACCTATAGCAATTTTCCAAAATCTCCCAAAGAGAATCAGCTTTAGGTAGACTTGGTATGTTCAGCCAGGAGAGGTAACATGTGGCATAGAATGATTTATAAATGGTTCAGATTGGAAGGGACCTTTCAAGATTTAATTAAAACTAAAGGAAAGTGTGCTAGTGTGCTCTTTAAACACAGTAAATGCTCAACGGCTTTCACCCAGTCCTTCATTTTTCAGGTTCTGCGTAGGTAGCATGCTGCCGGTATGTTATGCCTGATACAATAGAGAGCCATCAATAACAATGCCTTATTACTCCCCTGCCAAGGATGCAATTTGTTATTTCACATGTTTGCATTTTCCGTTCTATTCCTGAGAGCAGCTCACCACCGAAACCCGCAGTATGGTTTCAGCATCCCTGCACAGACTGCAGCCGGGGGCCGACACAGTAATGCAGCAGTAGCTGGTCAGTCGGTAGCGCCGGTAACAGCGACCTCGGCTGCCTCCTGCTCCCAGCCCCTCTGCGCTGCTGCGTCCCACCGTCAGGCTTGGAGCTTTCTGCAGCCACAATCGGCTTTTTCATACACAGCAAAACACCTGGCATGGTTAGGCTGAGGTCTCTATGCACCATCTTACCCAAAGAGATTATTGATAATTCACAAAAAGCAATTGTTAATAGATGCCCATCTATCCAGGCGTTGCTTTTAACATACTGTTGCTTTCAAATACATATAACGTTTATGTCAGGCAAACGACCGCTCCACTACTGCTTGAAAACGACTCCTTTGCCCCAAAATCTCACATCAGTTAGGATCTCTTGCTTTTAGTTATTTGCCGTCTCCCTTTCCAAAACCTGAAGATGGCGTGGGAAAATAACCGGTATTGCAATTAAAGCATATGTAAAAATGTCACTACACAAGACCACTTTAAAAATGAGATTTAAATTCTCATATTTGCTATTAAAAAAAGCTCTGCCAAGTTATGACAGTTCAGTGGGAGGGAATTCCAATACCATCTCACCACCTCCAACTCAACATCTTCTCTTTGCTTCTTTAGGAGAGACAACTCCATGTTTCGACAGTCAGTGTAAAAGCGGCCCAGCTTGGAAACTGCTTCCCACAGAGTTTAAAAGGAGATGTAAGCAGCATGTTCCAGATTTTCAAACTGAGAAAAACTCCAAGGCTAAAACTGAATCTCCACAAAGAACCTGGAAGTTTGCATTTGGTCCCATTTGCTTCAAAGGAACAGCTACCAGAAGTCAGTGACTATCCATCCAGACCATGTTTACTGATCAGAATTTAAAATACTGAATTAATTCTGGGTTTCTAATTTGAGAATTCCACTTATGATCTGGGGGCAGGAAGGATGCCTGGTTTTTACTCCTCTTCATCGGAACTAAAACTGACGATATGCAAGCCTTGCAGAAACAAAAAACGGTGACTGGAGATTTCGATAGATAACCACAGTGTATAAACCAGACACAAAACATTCAAAAAGCGCTAGCACTACAGCTTTAACATACACATTGCATGTACCATAATATGGACAAATGTTAGCTGTGTGACTTGGGGCGCATGCCCCTCTGTTTCACTGCGGCGCATTCAGGTTGCTCAGAAGTCAAGTCTGACCTTCAGAGGCAAGTAGCAGCTCCTGGCACGGCTCCTGAACCACAGCAATGATGCCTCTCAAGCCTTCCCTTAACTTGAAAATCAACACAGGTAAAAATGCAGCTAGTATGTACCAGAATTCCCTACACAAAGTGTTATCTAGACTTCCTCTTGGAGCACAGGATCAACTGGCCAAGCTTCAAAAACTTCCCCCAAAACGCTAGTCTGGTCGGCTATTTGAAGAGCGTGATCTACTCACTTGTGCGGGGAAAGCAGGCACAAACCATTCCCAGCCATCACTGAGCTTTCTCCTCACTCATTCCTCTGCCTTGTTTTGACTTATTTTCAACTCCTGCCCTCTATGCTTAGATTTAATCCTAGTTTAACGATAATAAATCACTAATAGCAAAGAATGCGTGTAAACACTTATTAACCCTGCAGACAACAATGGGCTCTTTCAAGGTTATTACAGTTCACTATAGGAATAAAAGTAGTTTTTAAAATTTTCTAAGTCCGTATCTACACAATGCAGAAAAGGCTCTTTGGTACCCATGGACTAGGTAAAGAGTAATTTTAAAGATTTTTGTTTACACTATAGCCATTGTTCAGGCCTCATTTTAAGGCTGCCTTGAGAGAGCTGATTAAAGCAGGAATTAAATCTCTTCTTCAAACGAAAACCAGCATGTCTAATCATTAAATTTATCCCTTGTTCTCAATAAGAATTGCTGTTCTTCTTACAAATTAATCTGTTTAGGACAGAGATGTTTGAAATTATTTTTTTCTTCAAATTTTAGGAGGTTTTAAATGGTTTTGAATTTCAGAGAGTTTTTTCTGAGAGTTCATTTCTTCAGTGAGTTTCAAAAAATGAAAGACCTTATGCATGGGAATACAGATTTTGATGATTTATTTTTAAAAGAAAACAAAGTAACTGCTATCATTAATTATAAGGTGTCACATACACATACTTGACCAATGTAACTAAAGTATACAGTTCTGATTAAAGTCTTGGTGGCTGCTACCTAAATCTGAAAATTTCAAACGTATTTCATCTCCCAATCTGCTGCTGAAAAGCAAACCCTAACCACCATTCATCCTAACTCTCCCCAGATCAGGGAATAGATTAGAAACCATTTCAAGCAGGAATTTGAAAACCAGATGTTAAGGTAGTGGTACAAGCTGATGGAGAGACAGTAACCCTAGGCTGGGTCATCCTCTTCAACTAATTGCTACCCCCAAATCTAAGCTTCAGGGACTTCTCCACTTCCAAGACCACGTCATGATCCACGTGATCCAAGCCCATTCCACAGCTCAGGCTCCTTGTGTGGAGGGCTCCTCTGCTCCAACTGAGCTTTCTGACTTGAGCTCTCCTTCCCAGAAACCCCAGCCTCTTACACATCAGAAAGAAAAGGAACAGGAAGAAAACTGCAGAAGATATGAAAATGTACAAAGCCAAATATGGAAATTCCCACAAACAAAAAGCATAGCTAACTTATAATTGGAGTAACATTTTCAAAACAACAGAAGCATTAAAAGAAACCACAACTAGTTAGTAAAGAGTCTAACTGGGCGTATTTAAGTCTCAACACAAGCCTGCTCTGTCCATGGGCCCTGGCCACCGTACCTGGCCCAGGGTCTGTCGGAGCACACCGCGGCTCCCTCAGCATGCCCACGTTTCCCCTCAGACAGGCTCACTTCTGCACACACATGCAAACCAAACAGCGCACAATTCATGCCAATAATTGTCCTTACAAAGACTTCTCTCTTACACGTACGTTTTTACATTACATACACACGTATCATAGTACAACAAAATAAAGGATGGAAAGAACCCAATTGTATAAAATTACTGCTTCGTTTTTGAGTTCACAACTCATCTCGCAAACTGACTGGAATGACTGAAGCGTACAGGAAATGCTATAGTTTATTTATCCTCATCCATACAGCTTGCAATACATTTACAATTATTTACTTTTCATTCTCAACTATTTACTTTGAAGGCAAAAATTTTTGTGTAAGATATCTTATACTTGTCTTTCACAAGATGTGCAAATCCAGTGATCTCTACAGCCATTGTTTTGCACTTGTCTCGATCACAGATGTGTTCCTGCACAGAGACTTCTACCAGAAACACCTACAGAAACAGCATTAGCCATGGACAGGAGAGTGACAGTGATGTCACTCCTGTCATCATTACTCATCGACTCTGATAGATCATGAGTTAAATAATACGCACAGTAATTCCCATATTTGAGCAATATTCTGCTAATGAAAAATCTACAGCATCAGAGCCACTGCTGACACGCCAGAATACACCGCTTCCCTACAACCGGGTGAGCACAGGAGGGGAAATTAATGAGGTTCACAACATTGTCCCCATGCTGATAGTACAGGTAGTTTCCAAAGTGTCTTAGCTAAAAACGCACATGTGCTACACATTCAGCAGAAGAAACGCAGCCTGAAAGGGAAAAGGCAGAGGAACGGAAGGAGATTCAAAGCACAGGTAAAACTGAGGGGTCAAGCAGTGACATAGCACAACTTAGGTCTGAATTTGAAATTGGTCCACAAGGAAGACGACAAGTTGCTTGCTCACTAGTCATCAATAACTGATGGACGCAGAGATCAAGGTGTGGCCTCTCTGCAAAGTAATACCTGAGTTTTGGGTTGAGCGTGAAATAGGGAAAACCGCTGGAGAAAGAGAGGTGAAGAAAGCCATGCAGAATTTTCATAAAGGATTCACGGAACAAAAGAGCAGACAAGGTGCTTTTTCTGATATATTAGTATTAGTTTAGCAAACATTGAAAGGAAATCAAAATCCCTACATTCTCAAAATGTTAAATCCTCCTATTCCCTATGAAAAGAAAGAAAGGAATTCTGCAGCAGAGAAAAGGGAACTTATTCATAAATATCTACAAGCAGATTGTTAGAATGTTAGACAATTGTGCCATTTATTAAGCCTAAAATCATTTATTCACACAAAAGAGACATAGGTTCTTGGAGCAAATGCTCAAGAACTTCTATGACGCAAATCGTTTCTTAACCCCTTCAAAATAAAATGTAAGCCATAACCAGCAGTAACGAAATTATGTGCTTGCTTTCAATAAAAGTTATATATAAAACTCAAAGTTTAAGTCATGGTCAAAACATTACACCATTGTGCCTTTTTTCGTCTTGACTTCCAGTTTAAGCTTAATGGAAGTTACCTACAGATTTTTAATCACCATCCATAGTACACACTTTTGATACTTAGAATGAGCAGTGTACAGCTATTTATAACATCTGCATAAAAGATAAAGTAAGTATGTCTGGTGAGATGATGTAAAGCAGCGTCAAATAGTAAGAACCAAATCTGGATCTCTATAGTATAGTGAATAAAGCAAAATCAAATACATGTTCTCATTTCATGCACTTCCCAATTCATTCACTAATCGATAACAGGTGAGGTGCAGGAAATCAGGTGACAACAGTCTTACCATTGTGCTTTAACTTTCCTATTTCTGTAATTTGAAGAATATAGATTTCCTACTGTGATAAGTTTTATTTAGCTATAAACAGAAAAAACCCACTCCGTTCCCTCCAGCTCTGCTGTACAGCAGGAATCCAGAAGCAATCTATGGAACAGAGTCACGTTTTTTTTTATCGTAGGCATCTTGATCAGCAGCATCAGTGGAAGTTACCACTTTTGCCGTGGTCACTTCTAGCTCTTAGTAGGATCAGATATTGCTTGAAGCGGTTTATGTAAGAAGAGTACACATAATACAGGTTGAGAAACTATGCTTTCTGAAGTACAGTACGCTCAATCAATGAAACAGATAACTTTGTGTTTCACTTCAATCAAAGCATTCTGTACAGAAATTGTCATTGAAACTGCCTGTAAAATGCTTGGGGGTATTAGTGTACGGTCTACCATGATCCTCTATCCAAGAAAAAGAAAAAAAAATTATGTATTTATACACATATTCACCAAACAAGTGAAAAGCACGTTTATGGCTAGACAAAAACTAAAATGCTTGTCACATCTTAAAGGGCCATTGGAAAAAAGCCACATAAACAAGGAGCTACAGCAGTGTTTTTCTCTATGCTTTTCTTTATCAGTCTAAATTTCAAAACAAAAAATAAAACTGAGAAAGCGGAAGAAAACTGAAGAGTTTTCCTTAAAAAAGGTGGTAATAGATGTCTCCACTATAGGAAATGTTTGAACTGAGTAGTAACTGGCACATACACTGCACAGCTAGTAAGTTATTTGCACAAATAGCTTGCCAGTAAACAGTTGCCTGCTTTCTTGAACGAGCTTCCAGTATTTCTGTCCGTTTCCCCACAGTAACTCTGCCCCTCCTCCTCGTCTGTGCTCTTTTATACTCTCATGATGCCTCATTGTCTCTTGTTCTTCCACAAATCCCCTAAAACTCAGCTCCCAGCTACACAAGAAGCTGCGAGTGTGGTGGCTGATTTTAAAGATACAGCGGTGCTGCCCCAGCAGTCGGCAGCCAGACCGAACACATTGGGTTTGTTCCCCTCATCGGTCTATCCCAGCTTCCAAGAACCTCTCCTTCCTCTGCCCAACTGCCAAGATTTATGAAACATGTAGAAATTTTGCACCTTTGAGAGCACTGCTCTCCAGTCCAGTATGAGACCAAAAGTCAAAAAGCACCTCTGGGACAGGGGCACAACAGGGTATTAAGAAACAACAAACATCCCATAACTTTTTATTTTCTTTTTTATCTGTTTTTCCCTCCCCTTCGGATAGTCAGCTAAAATATACCTGGCTATGTTATAAATTTGTCACTTCCCACATTTTTTTGATTAAGCTTATCCATCTCATACAAGCAACTATGTCTTCTACATGGTTCAACAGAAATAGTTAATGCAAGATGGGTTATTTGAAAATAATTATTTCCTGCCACTGATTATCTTCTTGCCACTGGATGGCAGCAACAGAACCTCACCTTTTTCTATTATCCTCAAATTTTATTTCCATTATTCATCTTCATTATCAATTTTAAACAGAATTCTGTACATATCTTAAGCACATTAAAGACTTTAATGCTTTAAAGCCAACACTGACAACTGTATTAGTTAAGTCATTAAAACAGCTTAAAGGACAGTGAGCTTAACCCGTTCAAAACCCAAACAACTTAATTAAATTCAACTATAAAAGACTAAATGAACCTAGTTTACTTCAGGGAAGTTGTGTTTATGAAGATCTTTATTTTGCCAGTGTGTGTTTCTGCAAAGCCTCTCTTCTTTCCTCTATGCACACACCACCTTTTACTCCACAGATAGTTGCTTCCTGCGTCCGATAGATGCTTCTCATCTTTGAGTCTCCATCTACAACCGATGCCAACGTTGTTCTGAAACCGGCTCAGCCCGCACACTAACCGGGTGTATCTTTCATTAATTATGCAAATCAAGCTTCTAATTCAATCTTTGCTGATTTGGACAATATGAGTTTTCCAAACTGAGTGAGTACAACCGATTAAATTAATTACCATTAATCATTTTGACAAGCCTAAATAAATATTTTAATTAATAAAAACGTTTTATATGAGCAATTTAAATGGCTGGCATTAGATGGACGCCACACTATAATTGATACTAGAAAGGTAAGGGATAGTTAATTATAAATAATGGTCCTGTTTCTTCTCTGAGAAAAATCAATTTAGTTACTTCCATGCAATTAAAGTCTTAATTTCTTTGAACTCAAAGAACATGTTTTCAGTACTGCTCGGTACTCCTGGTGCACAGTAACATTCTTTATGATGTTTTTCATTTGAAGGAAACTATGTTATATCCTTATATTAATGCAGATGGTGCTTATAATTATAATGGACAAACCTGGGGGCCGGAATGTAGCTCTGCCTTGAAAGAGACATCCCTAAAACTCTGTAAAGGTTGTGTTTTGCTGCAGTAATTTCCTACTAGTGATTTCATACTTACTTGAACACAAAAGGACATGTTCTTCTCATCTGCAGGTGCAAGTTTAGGCAGTACAATACGTTTTCCTTTTCTTTAAATCTTTCCTTGCAATTAGGCTAAATATCATTTCTATTAAATATTTTTAAATAAGCAATAACTGTAACACATACCTTTCAATGTCAAAAGGAAAGCAGAACTTTGGAATGCTATTCAGCACTTCCTGTAAATACAAGTAAAAGAAATAAAGTTAGGATTTTGAAAAGGCTTTATTTGCATGTGCTAGCAAGCTAGCTTGCTTCTAAAAAATACTGAAAAACACTCATAACAAATAATAAATTCAAGGAATATATGATTGCAAAAAATACAGCACACGTTCCTGGACTGAAATAATTGATTATTAAAAAGGAATTAAGTTTGTGCTTTGGCAGATTGCAAAGACAATGCCATAGAAGCCCCAGGAGGGAAAGGCCTGGCCTGAAGGGTATTAACACCCTTCACATCCCCGCTGGGATTCCCTTCAACAAGGCCATATGGATTTTACAAGAAGCACCACACCATATGGGTAAGCCACGTCTGCTGCTACTTGTACCACAGACTAGCCACAGGGACTTCTGACAGATCCTGGCTCAAAAATACAAATGTTGTTTCAATTAAAATGCAGGCAGAGAAAAGGGAATGAAGTTGGCAGCAGAATGAATTACAGAGAGGTATAACAACTCTATACATGTTCCACAGTCAAATGCTGAAAATGATGGAAATCGTCTGCTGGTCCAAAGGAGAAATTTATATGATTAACCCTTTGGGTTTCACAAGCAAGCCTCGCGATTAATAAAGGGAAGGGGGGGAAATCCACCGGTTCTACTTTCCTACAATAATATGAAAGGATAATGTCACTCTTTCTTGCAGAATTTTATTTAAGAAGCTGTTTAGTGGCAAATAAAATGTGTTAATTAAAATATAAAAATGCTCTCAAACCAGTCAACATTTTTCTTTACAAAAAAAAAAAATAAAATAAAAAGTAATGAATTACCAGATCAGTCAGTCAGCTGCAAATATTAAACAATGACCTTTCAAGATCCCAGAAAAAGAGTTTTTATTTCCTTGCTCCCAACTAGGAAAACAAACCCTCTGTGAAACGCTTCAGCTAAGAAGAGCCACTTGACGTCAACACAGTTGGTCAGCAAAGCTACACGATTCCCTTTCTGTAGGAGAGCAGCAGAGACAGATATACCGCTGGATACAGCGCTTATCCCACAAGGTGTGTTTTTTCAGAAAAATGCATATTGACTGCAAGTTTCCAGAGCTGCACACAGGGGTTTAAGAACTTGATCTAAGATGTTAGCGGTCCCCAGCCCAAACTCTGTTTACTGCATATTGAACAGTCAACTCCCATTAGGGGAAATTATGTATTTAAATTCCTATACACCACAATGACTATTTACTTCAAACATTTGCCTGGCTCAGTGGATAGTGTAAAACATGAAGAACTCATGCAAGTTAATCAGCAAGGGACAAATCGTTCAAGAAAAAGATGCCTCTGAATACAATATGCACATGTTAGTTGCAACATTTTAAAGGTATATGATGTGCCCCAGTAAATCATCATACTGTACAAAGTGGAAAAGTCAATTTTTCTAGAATTCCTAAGTCACATAACAGAGTTCAATAAATCTTTGGAACTTTGTCAGCACAGACAAAGGAGAATATGAAAGCTAGATACTGTGTATTGAGAAAAGTTAACAACTTAATTATGAACAATAGCCGTACATATAATGGTCTCCAAAAGAAATTGCTCAAGCACCATCCTGACTGCTGGGAGTGGCCACCGTGGAAGTGCAAGCAGCAAAACACAAATACAGCAGGTAAACATTTTAATTTCTGCAGGCAGGAAACAAGCATACCCGATGCTGGTAGTAGTAATAGTAAACTCTAACAAAGAAAGCAAGCACAACAGGCTAATCAAAACTTTTAACTCAGAAATTTCCCAAACATTTCCAAATAGTCTCTTACTTCAGGCTCACACAGCTTGTTTTTCCTGTTCCAAAGAAATAGTATTTTACACACTGTTTAAATTCTCTTTCCAAATCTGCACCTATTCTCACACTATCGGAAGTCATTTTCTCCTTACTACTGAGGATTTTAATTGCTGCCTGGTGAGCTTAGCACTGGCTCAGAATTGGGTATGGAAATGTATTCATTCATGTTCCCCATTGTATTCTCTCAGAATAAATTATCACACAAGAAAGAGAAAACAAAAACAAAAAAACCAAAGGTATTAGCTCAATATTTTGACTAAACAACCTGAAAATTATGGGTATGTTTTGCAGCATTTTCTGGGCTGAGCTGCAGGACAGCGTTTCCCCCAGCCCTGCTTGGGCCCCCCCGGCCAGCACACGTGCACACAACTTCTGCGGAGCAGCCTCAGCTCGCTTCCCAACTGGCAGGAGCATCCCTCAGGGGACAAGTCTTTAAACCTCCGCACTCTTTAAAATTCAACCAGCCAGCAGGTCTATAGACTGGTGTATAAACAGTATAGACAAAAAAAAAAAAAAAAATCCTCTCTCAGCTTATGTCAGTGACAAAGCAGCTCAGCAGTTGACTGCTGCTCCCCTGACAGCGTAAACCGGGTTTGCACAGATCAATAGCTGGAAGTCCTACCTGGCTTCCAGGGCTCAGTTTTCTCCCTTAATTACAGGTGCTATTCAGATTTTTAAAATGGAAGAAAACAAGATGCCCCCAAGATACTCCTAGACAAATTTAAAATGCAAATGACACTATATACACATTCACAGTCACTATTCCTGTACAATTTCAGTAACCTCTCTATTGAATAAAATTTGAGCTCTGTTTCCTACTGGAACATCATTTTCAAGCATCCATAACTCAAGCCAGGACTTCCTCTGGAATCACCATACGCATGTATTTAGTGTCTTTCACTTTCACAGCTTCACAAAACTATGTGTTTATTTCTCAAGACAAAAGGTTGTACAAGTCTTCAGAAACTGAAATATCCTTGATTCACATGTCCCATGACTATTTCCTCCTCTGGTTCTCACAGCATTAGTGCCTTCAGAAATGGTCACTGTGTCATAAAGGAAAGAAATTGTATACAGAGGGAAAAAGATAATGATTTGTGAAAAAAAAAAACAAAACAAAACAAAAAACATCACAACAAACCCAAGTAAAAGATTATCTATTTGCTTCTGAACACTGAAACTACAGTGGCATACACAATTAAGTTCAAATGCTCAGTTACAGGATAACTACATCATTCCCTATACAAGCTCCAAGAGAAAGAAGAAATCATAAAATTAACATCACGTGAACTACAGCATGCTGCTTCCCTCGCAAAAAGCTTAAACAAAAATGGAAATGGTATTTAAGAAACTATTTCCTTTATGCCTGTAGCACACCAGCAGAAACTTGCACTCTCGCAGGCTCACGGTCCAGTGGTTTTATTAATTCACTTTCATCAGTTGCACTACACAGCTCCAGCCTGGCCTGGTCATGCTCACTGCCTCTACATTGACATGATATTACAGAAACCTAAAAAGTAAGAATTACTTAGCCATTCTTTCTTGCTTATTTTGATACCCATACAGCTAATTCTGTGCATCATCATTTTAAAAAGCAATGTAAAAGCTGGTAGAAGATACTTCTGAACTCACACACACCAGTTTTCTGGAGAAAAGCTGCTGAAAACTCAGTCTTGCCCTTTGGTGAAATTACTGGTTAATTATTTTGGTTAGATTCAAAATATACACCACAATCCTTACGAACTAGAAAAGTTTTTGGGTTTGTTTTTTTTTATAGTATCACAGTCAGTTGATAGAAGCATATGAATCTCACTACAGCTGGAAGATGGTACAGGAGCTGCTTCTATGGTAAAATTGCCTCAGAATTGATATATATTACAGAATCAGCTTATTAATGTATCTCTACACATGTATGAGTGGGTTTTTTCACTATGACTTACAAATTTCAACCAGTTACCTTTTTCTATGTAGATGCGACCTGATGAATTGACAGAAATTAAGTTCATCCCTTAATATTTTATACTACTGAAATAATTAAGTATTGAAGCTTAACCTGATTAATTTCTGAGGTTAGAAGGATGGGGGAACTATTCACCTCAACACTTTTTTTGGTATTAAAACGCATTTTGCAGTTTGCATGTTAAGTGGGGAGGGAAAAGAACCTGATTTTTTTTCCAAGTGCATCCCTATAAAAGGATTGCAAATCTTCCCTGATAGGAATATTTTAAGGTATCCAGAATACCAAACCACTTCATAAATAGTGGTTTAGACACAGTTTTTTTAAAAACAGTTACACTGTTACCTTCTAACTATTTCTGTGTTTATCTGCAGCATAAGACTGGTCCTCAAGCAAGCAGCTGGGTTTTCCCCCAGGTCCATTATATATATGGAAAGAGCATCTCAGGAGAAGAAAGGGAACAGCCTTACACTGAGACACCGTCACACCATGTCCCTTCCAGGGACATGTCAGGATACCTAGAGAAGAAATGGCCTACACGAAATAGATAGTAACCAAGATACTTTGAGTTATTTAATTACATAATCCAGGTTATCAAAATCATCCATATAAACTAGCACTCAAATAACTATCTATCTTCATCTCTTTATTCTGTTTTGAGGCAGAAATCAGCCAAAGAAATAGCAATTACTGGAGCACAAATAGTCACTCACTTCATTACCAAATGCTTTTGCACCTCCCCCCTGCCATTATCTTTACTTCTTCAACTGCTTTCTTTCTCAGTAACAATATTTTTCTAGCTTTTGTCTTTCTCTTATTTCTCTACTTTATTTTTGCGAAGTCCCTTTCCCCCACCCTTTTTTCACTGTAAAGGGAAATTCTCTTTTTTGTGAGTCTTATCTTTGTCATGTCTACTTTAATAACTAGTCTCTTCTTTTTCCCCCTTGTTGACAAAAGCTACTTGCTATTCTATTTCAGTATTTCATGTAATTCTTTCTCTGCCTACTAACGTCTCTTTAAATATCTTCTCTTGAGACACCTGACTGCAGGTCTCTCTTTTGGTTCTTCTTACCAGTTTTCCCCACCCAAATCTCCATCTCCAAACTCCAATGTCCTCTGTCCTTCATCCTTAACCCAACTCGCTCTCCGATCTTTCCTCAAAGGGCACTGTCACCATTCCTTACCACAGTTTTCAGTCACCCTGTGCCAATCCAAACATGCAAACAAGAGATCTACTTGAGATTTAACACTGTCACGACAGGTATTTCTGACTCAAACCAGTGACTTCAGTGGGAATATTTAAATTCTTAAACACAGATTTGGGTTCATTCTTAAATCAAAACCAGGCTGCTTAGCATCTTGCAGCGTCAAGCCCTTCATCATTACGGCTCAACAAAGGCGAAATTCTAATACTGCCACGTAAAACAGCGGATGAAAAGGCAAGCTCTGTCCTCACCACTGACTTTGCCTTTTCCTCCTCTGAAGCTGCGCACACCCACAGCAGGGACCCATGTGAAGCCAGCAGCGGTAGTTATATTTCAAAGTCTCAGCTTTTACCCGTGCTAAAAATCTCATCAGAAAATTGTAGCTACAATGAAGAAAGGCCCAAATGTTTTGAATAATAAAAAATGTTAATCCTAGATTACATTCAGGGAAATCCAAAGGCCTAAAGTATGGAAGTCATGATCAGGCCTCCATAACTATTTTTAACCTCTATGTGCCACTCTCCAAAGCATAGCCATCATTCAGTGATTATCTAGTCATTCTATAGGGTAAAAAAAAAAAGAAAAAATTATCAGCTGCTTTCTGAACACTTAAAGCAAAGAAGAATACAGAAATTAAATGCAAATGGTTTAGGGTGGAGCTGCAAAGCTCTAAATAAATAAATAAATATGTACCTAAGGTTACAGAACTTCACTGTTTCAAGAATGAACTACTAAATTATGTGGCGCTTTTAACTTTTTTTAAGCTTTTTTAAAACCTCAGGAATATTAAAATATTTTAGTTAATACAGTTTAGAATTTTCAGGAGTTCAAGGCTCCTTGTATAGAAGGGGCTAGACAGCAGAAGTGTACAACTACGTGACTCTAAGGTCTCTGCAACACAAGCGACAGCTTTCTTCAAGAAACACAACCAGTAGTTAATTTTCTGTGGTTTTGCCTTTGGTTATTTTGAATTTTCTTCTAGGTCTAAAGAGAAGTTAAGAAGAATTCTCTGGAATTGTTTCAGAGAAATATTAATATTTAACAGCAATTACTAATAGGCTTTCTAGTCATACTTAAGGGGTAGTTCCACAAAAGCCAGGTGGGCACAGCACCATTTCATTTGCAGCGTAACACCACAGGATGAAGGCAGACATGACATAAAATGGTGGGGGTAACACAGCCGCATGACACAGGAGTTTCAGTGCTGTGATGGTGGCAAAACACAGACCTGCAGATGTGCCCACTAAGCTCTACCTGTTGCAAAACTTCTATGCCCAGAGGATAAAAAAAGAAAATCTGTGCAATCACTGCTCCCTCAAAATAGACCTCCTCTTGTCATCTCACAACTTTCAGAGTAAGTTGGGGATAGTGCTGTGTTTTCTGACACTTAATTCTATCCCGATACAGCTGACACATAGAAGTTCATACATGCCCGACAAACACACGCAGGGGAAGGTGATTCTGTACCATGCAGCAGAAGTCGTCACTAATGGATTCAAGAAAGATTAAAACTCCACTAAGCTGAGCTACGTTTACATTTGACCCACAGAACACAAATTCTGCTCCACTGCTGAGAACAATTTTTGAGCCTCATTTACTTGGCTCACATATAAACTACAACTGGAGAGGCCCTACAGCCTGACTGACATTCAGAAGAATCAGGTTGCTTGTAACACTTAAACACCAAGCCTTTTAGAGGAAGACTTGCTCTCTAAAAAGTGTCACATTTTCATCTTTCTAAAGCTCATTCACAGAAATATTTGTTGTCTAAAATGAATGAGGAGCTGAATACCTGCCGATAAGAAGGAGATTGCTTACAGAATTCCCATCAGAGTTAATTTCTCTTGTTCCTGCTCCCTGTCTCTTCTCCACTTGGGCATCTCTCAGTTACGTGCCTCAGGGGAGGATGGAAGGAAGGAAGAAAAGGTTGGTTCGTTACCCGGATCCTGCCAGACAGGCAGCTGAAGAGTTTGGTAGCTTAGTCTAGCTGCTCTGTGCTCTACACAGCAATAAGGGCACAGTTAAATCATGAAGACAGATGAGGTAGCAGGACAGAAAGAGCCTAGACAATAAGGCAGCAAGAAGATCTTGAGATCTTAGAGAAGTAAAATCACGAAAACAAGTAGCCATCCTGGAGACCTGAAGGTCAGCTGCATCTGCTACTGAACTTATAGATGATGGTTGCAACATCACTTAGAACGAACAGTACCTTAAATACAGAAAAAAAATATGTGAAAGAAAATTAATTACTGGAACAGCAGCATGACCAGGGTGCAGGGCACTGACTGGAGGCACACTACAGGACGCTGCTGCCCTGTACAGCAGCCTAAGGCTGGTGTCCCCAGTAGTGCCCCTAAGACTTTACTGCTTTTAGAGCATCTTTCAAAGGCACTTTACAGGAGAAAAGAACAAATGTATTCATGAACCCTGAGTACTTAAAAGGCATTGTTAATCTCACTAACCTGCAAGACTGAAGAATAAGGCTTCCTAAATGACCACAAAGTAAGTTTAAAAATTCAGAGATTTTTATTAAGTTATAAAAGACTGGAGTCTATTTGTCTAATTGTTCCTGAATCTCATCACGTGAGCAGTTAAAAATAAGGCATATCTCAGTCACGGTTGTGTCCAGCATAGCATACAGGGACCCAAAGTTCACTTTGAAATAACAAGCTCAGTTACAAATAGCAGAATAGTTAAAACAGTATGAAGTTCAGCACAGGCTCGTTTACCTGATTAAAAAAAAAAAAAAACCCTCAACTTTCCTGCAACTCAGAATAAAAAAAAAAAAAAAATAAAAACTGACAATGCTTTTATTCCCAAAGAAAGTTCCCATTAGAATAAGTGTAGATTGAAATGTTACCATCTAACCCTCTTACTGGCAAGGCAAAGAAAACCAAGAGAAATAATACTTCACCATAGAGCTCTAGTGAGCATATATTTGTATCCCAGGCACCAATAAACAGTTTCCCCTTACTTCCCTGACTCATGTCAGGGAGACCATTATTCCCTAGGCAATATCAGAGAGCTGGGAAAAACAGGAAATACTCTATTCTGCCTCCGCTCTTGAGATTACTATGTGGGAAATTTTTAACTTTTAAGGTAGTATTTATTATCTTTAAGGAAGTTCATTACATTTTGTACAAAAAAAGACACCAGAGTATGACACACAATTTTCTATCATCGGGCAGTAGGGAAAAAAAAAGTGACTTTATCCATATACAATTTCAGTGACAGCATCTCCAACATTATCTAGAAACTCAACAGAGAAATTGTCTTAAACTAGAGATAAGATAGACATCATTTTCAAAATCCAAATATGTATGTCTTTGGAGGCCAGGTCAAAATCCAAATGTCATCCTGCATAGTTAAAAGGGCAGCAATATTTGTTTCACTTAAGACGTCTTAAAATTTCCCACTGCTTTAGAACACCAGTTAAGATGTATCTAGCAGCAACACTGAGAATCTCCTCCACATTCTCTTCAGATGCTGTTTCTCCAATAGTGAAAAAATAACCACCATACAATAAAGCGCGTATTAAAATTGGATCTTATATATTTGTTTTACCTATTAGTTTTTTCATTCCACCTTGGAATACTCTGATAGCTCAGGACAGAATTGAGCCTATCTGCAACATACCCAACTCTACCTATTTAATATATTGCTTTAAAGTGAAGTTTGCAGTCTCAGAAGTGTCTGCAAAACACTATCAAGGAACATCACAAGTAGAGCGTAGTTGATACTCAGGTTAAAAGGCTCCTATTTGCAAGATGTTCCTCTTGATCATCAAGCAAAGAAATTCTTAAACAGAAAATTAACTGTAAAAGTATAATACTTATAATAAATAGCTGCATTTCTATAAAAATAGAATATACTGAAAAAAAGCCATAAGACTTCAAGCATAACAAACTCTACTCTTGATGACACTTGAAACATTTCATACTCATTTCAACTCCAAACGTATTTTGTTCCAAATACATTCCAAGTCTTTGTTTTCCTCCATAAATTCTAGCATTTCACCAGAGACCTCAAACTATGCATAATACTAACAAACAAAAAAAGCAACTGCAATTTTGATGGAAATAGCCAAGGCAGAAGACCCACAACACCCAGCAACCAGGAAACCATAATGAAAGTTCAGAGGCAAGAAAAGGAGAAGATCATTTTTGAGGCAGAAGGGAGAAACCAGCTAAATAGATTTACTTTATAAATTCAATAATGGTTTCTATCCGCACATGGCCCCATGTTGTCTTTTCAATGCAGCTGACCAGAGGTTGCCAGACTTTCGACTGTATAACCAGCAAGCATTTTTGACAACTACTGAAGTTCTTTCAAGTCTCCTCTTACCATCATCACTAAAGGAGTCTGGATTCTTCCATAAAATTTATTTTTGCAGGCTGGCAGGTAAAAACCAACCAAAAAACTCCACCTTGTTTGAAATACCACTTTACATTTTCTGACTCCATCAGTTTTCTAACCGTTACGCTTTCACCCAGGCGTATTTCAGAAGCAGAAACAAGGAAGCAAACATTATGACTACAACAGTCAAACTGGGAACAGCCTGAGTGGGCCATATGAAACTGCTCCTTTTTCTGAACTAAATCCTAAGTATAAATAAGAATTACTGCATTAGTTACCTGAAAGACAAGCCCTGAAACAGAGTGTCTGTAAATAGTAGGATGACATTCCTTGCCTAGAAAGCTCCTACTGAACAATTGGTCTGCCCAGTAAATACCCAGTACCGATGTACACAGAAACGTCAGCGCCAGATCTGCAGATTGCTTATATGCAAGATTTGGCCTGCGCAGGCTGGGGAGTGAAACAGCGTCTTATAATGCCAGGTGATGCTCTTCCAGAATCTGAACTTTCCACTGATTTTTTTATAAAACAACCACATAGCATATGCCATAATGAAATCCTGATTTTGCTAGCAATGCAGAAACTTAAAAGCAGTTAATAAATGAAGTATCACATAAGTTAATGAACAACTTGGGTGCCACACAGAGAGAAAACATCTACAGTAGCGAGTGACTTATGCAGATAAATAAGGTGAGCCAGTCCAAAAGCTAAACCCTTGCCTGGGCTCGTCCACCTCGAAGCGTGCAGCCCTGTGAGGGAGTGTGCCAGCTCACACGTCTCTACCAGTTCTAGGGGAAGTCGGGGAACCACAGTACGTTGTAAAGGGTAGTGAAACTGATTACGTGTGTGGGCTGAGTTTCTTGAGCTAGAAGAACTGATAGCCAAAAGAAAAGGAACCAAAAAAGGAAATCAGCTTCTAAGGAACATGTTAGGATTACCATTTCATAATTACAGTTATTGTTGATGTTTTTATAAAGGAAACAGTTATTTCTTGGTTTACAGGCAGCATAGGTCAAACTCTAAACCTTATCATAACACAGCTCAACAACAGTCACTTGCAGTAATAGCTTTTCAGTACTAAATTCAGACGTTATCAAGTGTTGAAAAAAAATGGAGGAGAGAAGAAACAATTTCAAGACAAAAGAGGAACAGGGAAGAAGCAAACAAGCATAATTTTAAAGCACTAACGTATCTCTTGTGTTACCAGACGCAGACAGATGACTATCACAAAAAATAAAACGCAATGGACAAACAATTAGATGTATTTTTTCCCAAGGAGATACGTAATGTACATTCACTTCGCCTATGGCTGAGCCTGTCCAGACCTTCTGGCTGCCTGCTACGGCACCGTTGCTAGAGACCACTCCGCAAAGATTTCAGGTCGGTGTTTCTGCACGTGAGCATCTGTCAGCCACTGCAGCACAAAGTCAATCAGCTTTGCTCAGACCTCCGGTATAGCCTAAGCCAACTTTGCACACCTAAGAGGAGGGGGAGGCAGCTTCCACCACCAAGCCAGGCAGCACAAGCAGCTACAGCCAGGAAGATTTTCAGCTGCTTCACTTTGATCCAGAAGAATGAAACTGCCCGTGCTCAGGGAAGACCCTCACAAATCTAACCCGAGTATTCACCGCACTTACTGAAAGTTAGTAAAAATCCTGTTCCTACAGCAGGATTTCTCTATAAATTGAAACAGGTCCTCCCTCTTCCCAACTTTAGTCTAAAATTCAAGAACTGATGCACTGAGTCTGCACTGGCCCAGTATGTTTGCCCTAATAGTGGCCATTAGTACCTAGCGAAAGACAAAGGACAGAGATAAGCATGCACTGTAACCTCAGAGACAGCTTATTTCTCAGATGTGGATCTTTTGTTACTGATTGTGCTTTTATTAATGGTTGCAGACAGAAACTGACTCACACAAAAACCAGAAACTCCCTAGCCTCTGCTTGGGGAAGAAGCAAACATAGTCTAATAGCCAAGTAGTTGAAATGCCTTGAAAACTCATACAGAAGTAATGAGTATCAGAAACAGTTATATTCTGATGGATTAATGCATTTCCCTTTCCGATCACCTGCCTGGAGCTGCTTCACCTTTCCAAGATCACCATGCAAGAACTCAAACCATGTAGTCTGGACAACTCCAGCTGCAGCCCACTAGCCACCCTTGCCTTGTTCTTGCTGCTGGCAAAGTCTGCTGCTGCTCCAGTTCCTGATCTCAGTCCCATCAAGTCTCATTCTTTGGCACCAGAGCGCCCTGGTTCCTTGATTTCATCATACTTGGATTATGCCATTTAATCCCAGACCATTTCCTAACATAAGTAACATGTAAAATGAAGTTATTTTATTTAACAAAATATCAACAAATTATTTGAAGTGACACTTCAAATACCTGTGGCAGTAACAGTGAAACAATGTGCCTCGAACGCTCTCCCAGTTCTGCAGAAAACCATCATCAAGAAAGGCAGAACAAGAGCTAAGAATGAAACACAGCGTTCAGGAATATTACAACCAGTACCATGCATAAGAAGAGGCTGAGCTAGTTAGGATATTCCTCAAAGAGTAGCAGTAAGCTCGAGACACAAGAGCAATGCTGAAAATAAAACAGAGGCAACATATCTAAGACTAAAGCGGATGGAGGGTACTAAGCAAATAGATGAGAAAGTATATGGTAGCATGGAATAAGGAATTAGGTGACATTAGACTGGAATATTCTGAGGGCAGTTAAGGTCAATCAACAACGACATCACACATGACAGTTTGGCAGTCTTTCTGGAAGAAGTTCCAAATGATTGTCATCACTGTTTCAGCCATCAGTTAATTTTTTTTTCTGTGGCTTGGCACATCGCTGAAGGCTGTAGGAATAGGCCAAATCACTAACAGTTATTTTCGATAGGCTGATATAGAATATCTGAAGGACAGTCAAATATTAATACTGTACTTATTTGAGCAAACAGAGAAAAGAACATTTCTACAAAATGTAGTGCCCCAATATCACAGCTGTATGATAAAAAAGAAATGGCTAACATATGCATACAGTCTATTAAAATGCACATAATTTATTTGACTCAAAATGAAAACATATCTAACAAGTAATTCCATTCATCTGGCCCTTTTTCACCCAGCCTTAAGATATACAAATGCATGCCTTTTCACCAGAACACAGCAGCTGGGAATGAAAAGGAAAGCATTCAAATGATCATTTTCACATCATATTCCATCGTCTTTTCACCAGCTTCTCCCCAGTCTTTCTTTGAGTCCCATTCTGTTACAAGAGAGCTGCTTTTTAGATCAATTCATATTTCCATAATCCACAGTGCTGTTTCTCCTCTCCTCCCCAGGGTGGACTAACCCCTGCATCCAGAGCTATGGCTTACAACTGTCATTAAGACCTATAACAATAACAAGATAACAAAAGAGCTGGTAGAGATGAGGCTAGCCAGTACCATATGCTGATCAAGTTCAACATTTTTAACTTAAAAGCTCTATAAAACAAAACTGCCACAACCCTGAAAACAAGCATACTTGATGTTGCCACCTGTCCTCAAAATTTCAAGAAAGTTCCAGTATTGGGTTTTTATGATTTTAAAAATAAAAGTCGCAAAGATTTAGTCTGTCTCTGGTTGGGATGAATTTGAAAAACAAATAAATAAATTGAGAATGCATCTTGGAATATTTACATCTTGAATGATGTGAGGGTCTCAGTGATCCTGGGTGTTCCCAGCGTGTCTAGGTGGGCAGTTATTTCACAGAATATTTGTCAGGACCAGCCAGATCTTTTTTGTTCACACAGTGCAGTCAGCAACTATAAATACACCTCTGAATGTTTTTCTGCCGATCGTGTTATCAGCTGTGATTTGCATAGACAGAAAGCATTGCTGTCTTACGCACACAGTATTCTTCAATAAAAATAATACGTATTTCAAACGTAAAATTTCAGGAAATCACAGGAAACTATCTCAACCTGATAAAGCCTACTTGCAACGCACAAAGTTGCCATCATCTCAGCTGGGTTAATTGTTTTCTGCAAAGTTGCACAGGGATTCAAGTTCCAAAATATCCTTAAACTAAACAATAATGTGTAACATTTAGACAAAAATACTTCTGAAAATTAGTACCTAATACTAATCAAACTTATTAATCCACAAGCAACAAAATCCCTAAACCCTTTTTAAGATTTACTGATAAAAACAAACCCACCAAAGCAAGCACCTATCTAATTCACATAAACATTTGAAACATGTATGTAATGCCTCATCAGAATAAAAGAACAAAGCCATCAAATGCAGAAAGCTGGTGAGATGTAGCCCCTAACAGCACGCCTGCAGCCTTGAAAAGAGCGTAAACAGTCCCGTCCCCCCTGGGTTCCTGCTGCTCTCCTAGGGAGAGGACGGAGGAACACAAAATCATCACAACTGGCTTCCACACAGTATTTTGACGCAGACAACAGACTTTAGCTTGTTTCTTGAGCTTTAAATAAATAAATAATTTAATTTTGTCATTAAATAAAAATAAATAAATTTAAATAAATAATTTTTTAAATAAAACTTGTGCTATTATTTAAATCTTAAAAAAAAAATATAGTCTCTTTCATATTGACCTTATTTATATAATTGCTGCTGTGATCCATGCAATTAAATATTCCATCCTGCAAGAAACTGAGACTCCAATGAGACATTCATTTAAGCCAGGCTTAACTTTCAATACTTAATACATACATTGAAAGTAAAGTGTGTGATTAGCGCTTTGCTGAGGGAAGGCTGATGTACTAGTTCTTCATGGGATTTATCCCTTAAACAACTGACATTTTCAAACATGCACGTGTATCTATATATTTTTATATATACAAATATTTTCACATGAATCTGATTGATTTACCCGTATAATATCAGGCTTTAGTAGTTGGGTCACTACAGGATAAGGAGTAAGGTTTATTGCTCACAATTCAGTGGTGACTTTTGCATAATGTGATACATTAAAAATAAACCCCAGATGTTATGATACAAAATATAAGGTAATAACACAAAGGGCGTTACAGTAACTTCATAGAAAACAGTAGAGATTCCTCACATGGGATGCCATATCCCTTACTGGTTACTTATCTGCAGGGTTTGGGAAAAGCCTGACATGACAAAGCGGATTTAGTCTGCCTGCCTTAGAAAGCTGAGAGCGAGAGAAGACAGGATAAAATCTGCAACA
The DNA here is from genome assembly GCF_963924245.1 of Chroicocephalus ridibundus. Classification (NCBI taxonomy): domain Eukaryota; kingdom Metazoa; phylum Chordata; class Aves; order Charadriiformes; family Laridae; genus Chroicocephalus; species Chroicocephalus ridibundus. Next base: position 25,670,176 of record NC_086291.1, on the reverse strand, counting down.
CAACAACCTAATGCAGAGTCTCAATTTTTTCTTAACCCCCCATCTTCACTCAACAGCCCCTTGTTGTATTTCATATTACTGAAGTGGCTTCTGGTAAGACCATCTCCTGCCATATCAGCTATTTGCATCATCTTTTGGGTGAGATGTTTTTCACCAGCAGAGAAGTGGCAGACTAAAGAAAGAAATTAGTATGTGATTAGATGGGAGAAGAATAAGAATTATTCAATGGATCAGTTTTTCTACACACCATATACTCTGGGACCTATCACAGATGGCAATTGCTGTGGGCCAATGAGCAGTCAGATTAAAAAAAGCAACTGAATTCTCACACAGCTAAAAATAATATCCAAAATAGCTGTAATTGCTAATTTTGTAAGAAACGTTAGACTTCACATGCTTCAAAGGTTAAGACAACCTCTGTCCCTGGCAGAGCCACCAACACCTGCTGGTGCTATCGGGACTGCGCTCTCATCCTTCCTTGGGCCAACACCACCCCTTTGCCCAGGAACGTTTCAACCCAATGAAGTTACCGGCAGCTTGAATGGTTTTATTTCCATAACAGCTGAGAACAGAGGCATCCGGGAAGCTTCCGGACACATCTGACATCAGTAGAGCTTTGCCACTGACTCCACTGCCACGAGGAGACAACCAGCACCAGCAGATCTCAGCTCTGCTGGGTGACATGAACTTGTGCAGAGATACATATTTTCTTTTTTAAGAATCATGAAGTATTTAACATTTTGGAAGCAAAAGTGTTGGTTTTATTTGGGTTGCTTTGCTAAAGCACTTAAAAAATACTTGATTTTTAAAAGCTACTGGATTTTTTTTCCAGGTATCATAGCATTATTATTTTCTCTGCATAGACTTCCATTGGAAAATGAGCTTGCAGGGCTGAAATTAAACTCTAGGCTAACCAGGCTGAATAAACAAAATAGGAATTTCAATTAAAAACATATATGTCTTATCATAAAAATTCCATTGAGCACAAGGGAGGTTTTGAACATACTACAATACAGAGCCTGTAGGCATATGCATTCAAAATATATTTTAAATATATATAAAAAAATCCATTAAATGGGTACAACCAATTTCTCAGCCAAATGTGAGCTTGTGAGGACAACCATGGAAGACCTAGATATACTCAAATCGAGAATATTCACATTTTTTCTACAGTGCTTAGATTACTCAGAACTTTTTTTAACATTGTCAAACTCATGTTCATAAGCATTAATGCCAGTACAACAGTAAACTGTAACTCTATAATGTCTTAAAGGGATTAGGTCTGTTGGCTTTTAGGGTACTTTTAATAAAGATTTTCTTTGAAATGGTAGTGTGGCTCTTTGTACTTAGAATTCTACCCGGCATGAGTTCATTGTTTAATTGACAGGTTCAATTCACTCAAAAGTGAATTACTCCCACCATTAAAAACAAAACAAACAAAAAAAACACCACACAAAAACACAAAACCCCAAAACACGCAAACTTTCTGAAATACTCCTGCCAAAGAGAAGTATTTTTCACTACCTGCCTTGAAGCATTACCCACCCACCCCCCCATTTTGTGGTTTTTTTTTTTGCTTTTCCTTTTTATGCTGCATCTGAAGAATTACCACACAGAAAATAAGTGGTTTGCCTGAAGTCTTGGCAGATAAGGAAATCAACAAATCAACAATGAATCTTGAAAATCCTTTTGTGGTACCAAAATTGCGCCTTAATATTTCCTTTACTTAACGGACTGCGTGTAAGTGATTATGACAAATCACTGATCTTTTCTTTTGCCTGATCATCTGTAGTTTCTACATCCCATCCAAAACAGAAGGGATGTTTTGCAAAACAAGATTTTGCAAAGTCAACATTTAAGAAAAACAGAAACTAAAAGAAGAATACTGCCCAGCACAAAAGAAAATGGCAGGTCACAAGAATGAGAGAGAGGATTAGGGATGAGTAAGCACTGGGAAGTTCAGGCATACTGGGAGGATGAATATGAGAAAGAGGAAGAATCTATCAAAATGGCTTAGACAAGTTTTCTTTGCATTATGAAAGCAACAAAAAGGTGACATGATAAACTGTAGAAAAATTCCGGAAGAGAGGAAAATATTTTGCCCACTGTTATCACATCACTGTGCAAACAGACAGCCCTTAGATTTTAGGAAAGATGATTCTTTGGGATACATCCAAAAACCAACTCACACATTTTACATTTAAAATAGAAATGACTAGAAAATAGAATGGAGAATATTCTTTTTCTTTTTTCTTTTTGTTTTTTTAATATTCTCCCCAAAATCTTTAATTGAAATTAGCCTTGGTAGTTTTAGTGAGACCTCATTTAAAAAAAAAAATAAAATTAAATCTGGTAGATATTCAGGTCTCCCATCCAAACCTACCGAGTTCAACATGCACACACACACCCATGCGCACAGAAGGCTTCTGCTGATTTCACTTGACTACTTGGCTCAGGGTGTTGCTATAGAAGCTGCTATACATTCTCTTCAAATCCAGTGGTTCTAATAGGAAAATTTCCCTTGCGAGGATGAGGATTAAAACGTACTGTTTTCCAGGAACACAAGCAATTTACCTGAAGCCCTAGATTCCCTACACTGCTGAGACACAATGTGCAGGCATTGGTTTTGCAGAGCCCAAAGGCAGGGAGCTGCCCGAGGACTCTGGTTCTTATAGATTAGGTATGTCTAATGCATCTTTCTATGATCCCCCTCCAGTCTTTAGTGGGCTTCAGCTTCTAATCATTTTTCTACACCAGCTGTTCTTTGAATAACCTTCGACTTACTGAATAAGCTCCCATTTTTCTTCATACATAATTTCTCTTTTTTTTTTTTTTTTCTTTTTTAAGATCAAGTCTTTCTTAGGGAAAAGAAAAAGAACAAAACAAACTATAAAAAAAGAAGAATTTAAATGACAATGAAGATGTTCATTCTGCAGCCAGGAAAATTATCAAAAGTTGCTGGTTGTCTAGCTAAGAATATATAACAGCACACTCTGCTCATGTACCATTTATCACTATCTTATAAACTGTACATGTTTCTGACTGATGCTATTCCCTAACCAGACATCCTGCCTTCTATGTTTGTATATTTATTCCTTTCATCATGAATCACCTTATAGCCGTTTTTATAGAATCTTGTATTATTGATTAAAAAAAAAAAAAATCAACAATTTATCAAGATCTACTGTACAAAAATATTTCCAGATCATCCATTGTGGTGGTATTACCAATGAAGAATATGTTTGACTCAGTACTGGTCTAAAAAGAAAATATTTTCATGGGAGAAACTCATTTAAAAGTCACTGAAATAAAATTTAATAGCTTCATTAGAATTTAATATTAATAAATTTAATAAAATAGTCCAGGGGAAAAAAAAAAAACAAACAAAAAAACCCCAAAAAACAACACCACACCAATTAATAGCTTTGCTATCACTACAAACAGTGAAATAATCAATCAGTCCTGTATGTATAAACTTTCCTTTGAGGATTAATTATAGGTAGAAACTAGAATTTTCATGCTTTCGAAAAAAGTAACTTTAGATTATTATCTCTTACAAGGGTCTCAGGATGATTTTTTTTTTTTTTTTACAAGCAAATAACTAGGGTATCTCTAAAATATTGTTAAATAAATATATAAAATCTTGCATTGTAAAAGATTAAAGGAATGGGACGCCCAAGTTCTGACATGAAAAGGACACACATGTGCAGCTCTTCAACTTTTTTGTTCTGGTGCTTTTTGTTAACACAATTTATAACATCAACATTTGGCTAAGTTTTGTTGATAATTTTTCCGTATTTCCCAATCCTACAACAGATAAAAACCCAACACTTCCAACAAGAACAGCTTATAAAATACCCCATATCAAAAATAAGGTGATACAGAGAATGAGTATGATATACAGTGCTCTACAACTGCTATTGCATATTCCTGTCACAAACGCATTCTAATCACCAAGCCACCAGTTGGGTGAAGACTTCCTCCCTGCTATCATTAGCATCTGCCTCTCCACAGCTCAATAGGAGAGCTTTTTTATTATTATTCTAACATTAAAAAAAAAAGTTCAATCTCATGTTTCCAACCTGGTCTCCAAAGTCCTCCGGGAACTTCCACAGTACCACTGGATCTGTAAATAATTGACAGACAGCATTAATCAGAGGCAAAGGACCAGAGTATTACAGTCAGAGTACATTAATATTAAAGAGAGGGTCAGCTTAGCGTCAAGCTTTGAGGCAAGTGCAAAAATGTATCTAAAAACTAAGGAAGATACTGGATTATTAAAAAGACATTTTATATTTATGAAACTATGTTTATTGTTTTACATACGGCAGCAGGTTATAACGTAACAAACTATTTTCATATTCAACTCTTTCTTTTTAACCTTTGAGTATTTCATTTTTTTAAGCACACGTTCAATTTCACATTTTAATTTAATTAAGAAATAAATTCATATAAAACCTCTTTCCATCCAAGGAAAGAAAAGATGTAAAACAATAAGAAAGGGAAACCAAAGATCTCTATGCAGTATAGAAGTCTCATTTGTCATTTTAGAGATAGTACCAAGGTAACCCGCACTCTCAAGGAAGAGTTTTAGAAGAGCTAGCATGTCTGAATATGTCCTGTTCAGAGCCATTTGAAAACCAACATTTCAATAATATCTTAAAGTTTTCAGCAACCTATTATAAACTGTTGATTATCCAAATAATCAGTGTTGTTCAGGCTATATGTTAGTCTCATGCATTAACATTATTTTGAAGGCATCTAACACAATGACCTGAACCATAACCTTTCAACAGAAACCAAATCATGCTCTCCATCCCCGCAAAGCTCTCATCTCCTGTGATACAAAACCTTCCCAACGTGCTGCTGTTAAACCGCATCACAAACACCCATGAAGCTTCACAGCACTCCTACACAACACGGCGGCGGCAGCAGCATTTGTCCACATGCTAAAAGTGAAGTTACCCGCCTCCCTGCACGGGATGCCCAGGCTGGTGCCAAAGCCTGGAGCGGAGGGACACCTCTCCAATTTCTGCTCGTGTCCTGGCCAACATCAGGCAGATCCTCCCGCTGGTGACCACGTGGCCGATGACAGCTCTGGGTGCCAGCAGGCAGTAAAACGAACAGAGAAACCTGCCCGTAAGCACCAGGGGACACTCCCTGATGAGAATTGCAACCTCTTGGCTACCTCAGGAGCTGCTGGGATTCCTGTCTTCTGAGGAGCCAAGATCTGGGAAACGTATTTGGATTTCCACTTCAGTCTCTAACGCTAGCGCTGTCTGATAAATCAGAAACTTCTGTCTTATTGCTATGTTTTACATCAGAACCGGAGGGTTCTCCGCTTCTGGCAAAGTACAGAGGTTTCTACTCTTCTTCATCCTCCCACGTATGTTTGCTGCTGCAAATTGAAGCTTTAATGGAAGGAAAACGCCATTGATGGTGTTTTCATTCCCAGCTGCTAATTTCAAATCCCATTATTCAACATGCAGCTGCTGCACCCGCATGTGCCACTGGCCCACTCAACCAGGAGCTAGAGAGAGAAGCCCATATTTCTCCTTCACCCTGGGCCAGATGTTAAACCAACAGTGGAACACACATTTCAAACGTGTTGCAGAATTCAACTTGTCAACCAACTCAACCTAATTATCCCTAATTTTCATCTACTTCAAATCTAATTGAGAACTTAGATAAAAGTTTGGCTATTTGACTTTTCTCATTGGACAAACACACCTTTGCTCCTAAGAACCAGGAGAAGAGAACCTCCTAAGAACCTTCTAGGGAGAGTTCTGCAGCTATTATTTATGAAAACGTATGTATTTTGCACAAGAAATCTTCCTCCATCTACTATGGGGAGCAAGAGCATTGAGATGCAGACATGAAATGAGATAAGATGCTATATTTATAAAAATACGATGCTATGTTTATAAAAACATGAGAGCCAATTAATACCATTACTTAAATTGGAGACCTTTTTCTCCATCTATTTTGCATGTATTTAAATCACAAACATATCTGCGTAATGACCAGATACAAGAGGAGTTTGAGTATCTCGCTGCCTATACTGTAAGGAATCTCTTGTTTTTATCCCAATTTAGAGTCATGAGAAAGAAGGTAATTATATATCAACAGTGATCTCTGATAAATCCAAGGAGCAGCAAGCATGGTAACAGGTATCAAATACTCAATGTTAAGTAATTCATAAATTACTTGCTAAAACCCACTGGAAATTGTGCAGAATCCAAAAAATACCTTAGAAGAGCTTGCAAATCTAAGGCTATATGTCCACAAACATTTCGAGCATAAATTTCTCTGCAAACGAGGAATGTCGCTGCACTCCCACTACCAGCTACTTGTTGGTGACCCTGTGCCATCACCTCTCTCCCGCCGGTGCAGACTCTTCCATGGCTACACACTTAACGAGATGAGGGAACTGACCAAGACCAAACTAACTGCCTGGAATTTTTCAGGTCAGCATCAACTAGATTAGTTCCCCAAAATCCTTGGGTTTGTGCCAGAAAAAAAGGCAGAAAAACCAGGGAATGGGGAGTTGTGGTGAGAAGAAAGCAGGATTGCTTCACACTGGCCTTAAGCGTTTGCTAGACCTCATGAAATACAAGCTGGTTACTAGCCGCGTCTAGTTCTGTTTCTTATCGCCTATCTCCTCAGATCTTCCCAAATCTTGTTGTACCGTTTATAGTTGCTTCTATTGCAAAACTCGAGAGTTATTGTCTGCAAAGAGGCGCAGGACCGTTCCGCAGTAAGGCAGGCTGAGGGAGCAGGGCCGGGGAGGAGCAGACTTGGCAGGCTCCCCTCTTCATCGCAATGAAACCGGGCAGATTATTTTGGCAGATGTGAAGCACAGTTACATGAGAAACATTCAGTGTATTGAATCTTTAGCAACACAGTAACAAAACACAGGGGTTTTTTTAATACTTTGTAAAATGTTTAATCTATAAACTTTTAAAGGGGAAAGAAATGTAACTTAATTCTTTTGCTGTTCTTAGTGGAAGTACAACCATCAGCCTTCAAAAAAGGAAGCAGATTGCAATAGCAAAACCTCCAAGCGTAATTTTAAAAGGTCACACTCAGGAGCAAAGTATAATCTCAGAATTAAGCAAAACTTGGCTCTAGGTAACTTGGGGGGCTTGGGGTCACAAAATGGATAATATCTTCACATCTCAGTGACCTGCCAATGGAGCTGAACAACATTTCACAGAAGCACCCTTTAACAAGATCAACAGCTCCAATAACTTCTTTTGGTGCCCTGAAACGCCAACAGATATAAAACCTGCAACTCTAATTTAGTGTCCTGCTCAGTTTGCTATCTTCACTTCATATTACTAGGGCTCTCTCGTGCTACTTTGGTCTCGTTTGAAATACTAAAAACGACTGTAAAGTAAATTCCCGTTCACTGAACCACAGGTATAACACCACTTATTTTCATATCATGCAAGGATATTAACATCATGAGAGGATAATTAAATTCATGTGATCTAAACAGGCAGAATAATGCTTTTAATATTCCTTAGTGAAAACAAAAAAGAGCAAACATTTTAAAAAAATATTTCTAACTCAATTCAAGAAAAACATTCAGTGCTACATTCAGCAGAAATTACATGCCTCCAAGACTTGTCCAACTGCTTTGAGCTGGGTTTTGCAGTTGTTATTACTGGCTTTTAACTGGTTATTTTAGTAGGTACTTGCCATACATTTATTAAGTAAGAAAACCTGATGTGACTTCAGCTTCAAGTAGAAAGGTTGCTAGACTCTTTCTATCCCTTCACTCTCTGAAACCAAACCCTAACACCTATCAAAAGCCTTGGGATTTTATGATAATTATCCAAGTCAGGGATTGGGCTTTTTTCAAAAGACTATGTTTGTTTCTGCTTTTGGAGCTAGGCTCAGGCAGCATCTGACACATCTTTGTGGTGACTTCTCACAAATGCTGCAAAGGAAGAAACAAACAGGTACTGATTTAGAAATAAAATGAGAAAGTATAATCCGATTCTGCAACTTTACACACTTTATCTTCAGATTTACAAAGACTGAATTTTCTTTTCCCTGAGGATTACTTTCCAGATACCCTATCTGATCTGTCAATGTTAGGTCAATTTTATGCTGATTTTATGGGTGAGAGGATGAGAATCACTCAGAAGCAGCTGCTGCTATAGCCAGCTGAGGAAACACCGAGTTTCTCCTTGTTTTCTTTTTCTAACAGACTTTTTGGGACAAACACTTTGCACCCATTGTAAGTAAATGTAGTAGTAAGAGAAAGTTGTGAAGTGCACACGTAAAATAGTTTGTGCATTGCACGTGTAAATGGACACATCCACGTACAAGCATCACTTCTCCCTATGTCTACTGCATCCAAGGCAGACACTTCTTACAAAAGTACATCTTAGCACAGCCCCCTAATGCTTGAAAATTCCTTTGCTAAATACCCTACAGCACTGGAAAGTACATCTCCCAGGTGTGAATTTTACACTACTGCAAGGCTGCAGCTCATGTGCATATTGCTAGACATAACTTCTGACATTTTATTTATTTGACTACTTTTGCATCATTTGTGATCATTTAAGTCTGTCTATACATATCTCAAAAAAAAGCTTTTTATAGTAAGATTCAGAAAGAACCAGTTAAACCTCTGAGGACCACAACTAAAAGCAGGTGCAACTCTTGGTACAAGTCAGAAGAGAGACAGCACAGAAAGGTTTGTTGAGGGACCAAAACCTAGCATACAGTACACTTGATGCAAAAAGAAAAGCAAGTCACATGCAACACAAAAACAAAAGTATTCAAAATGTTAACAATCTAGAACTGCTCCACAAGAAAAATGTAGGCAAGTATGGTACATACTAAGAGAAAAGGAGAACACGCATATCCTCAAGGTAATTCCTCTCCAAAAACCCATTCCCACAGAGGTAGCTTCATAAAGCACGTCAGCTGTATTTTTAGGAAAACCACTTCTAACACGTTTTAACTTCTGTAACAAATCTAAGAAAATATACAAGTACTATTTCTCATGACAGCGTAGATTAGAGAAGCAGTGCATTCAGAACCATAAAAAAATAAAGAGAAAGCTTTCTGAGTGGTAGCTTTCAAAAAAATTCAGTAGTTAAATATACTCTAAAAATACTCTTCACAATCATTAAGCTTGCAGATTATAAACGTCACCCAAAAATATAACAGGATAAAGCTAATTATCACACATACAATTTGGTAATGGAACAGAAATTACAAACACATGCTGAGAAACATCATCTCAGGTAATTCTCTTGATAGCAACAGAGAATAATTTCAGACAGAAAAACACAGCTAAGGTAAAATGAAACGGATTAATTAAGTAGTCCAATATTCTGCCTGGAAAGGAGGAATCTTCATCCCTGTGGGTTTTACAGGGCAGGACAGACAAAATGACTGCCAAGCAGAGTTGGTCATGTCTTGGGACAGAGGAACGGACTAGATGACGGCTCGGTACCCCTCCAGCTATATTTTCTCTGATGCCGTAAAGATATTCATTGGAAAAAAACTGTCAGTGCAGAGGGGAAAGAAGAGACTGGGGCCAGGAGTTATGGGGGTGGGGAAGAAACACATTGAGGAAAAGGAAGGCAGCAAAGCAAAGCTTATTGCAGACACTTCTTCTTTCTTGTCTGGGGGGAAAAAAAAAAAAAAAAAAAAAAAAGACATTCCAGATCGTTTTTCTTATGTGAACACCAGAATGCAATTGATAAAGCTGGAATTATGTATCGGTATGTCAGGGAACAGCTTTATAAACACCCATTTCAGCAATAAGCAGAATTGGTTTTGTTAGAATAAGTAGTTTTCAGTAACAAAAAGTTAGTTCTCTAAATCAAGTTTATAATACTGCTACTGTTCAAAGGCAAAAATCTGCTACATACCTAACATAATTTGACAGAAACCCAAAACAGTAATTATAATGATGCTTTTGTATCAATACAGTGTTTTATTACTACAACAGCAATTCAGAAACAAAATGTGAGATGAACCGTTACCGTGCAACCCAAGCATTTTCACAGATGAAATCATCTGATGAAAAAAACAGCATTCACATAAAAAGATTACTTCTTGAAAGAAAAAAAAAAAAAAAAAAAAAAAAAGACTTCTGTATATCATATTAAAACCCGCTTGTTAACAGTTCCATACACGAAGTGCCAGAGGTGCAGTAGGAAACGGGAGGCATTGCTGTCAGGAAGATCTGAGTGCGACAGTGGTCTTCAGCTCCCAGGTTTGGGGGATCAAAGTGGAGCACCTGCCAGCAGCTGGAGGAAGAGCAAGATGCCGCGGAAAAGGGGGGGAAGAAGGAAGTTACAGTATTTTCCAAGCATCAGTAATCAAAAGAAAGAACAAGGACAAAATACATCGAAGCAACTTCATAAAAAAAAAAAAAGTTAAACTAAGGAACACTCTCTAACTTCTCTGGCACTTAAAACTTGTCAGATTAAAGACAATATGTAAATGATGGTGCCACTGTAGAAAATACTTGAAAGTACACTTTTATGCAAATCATGTAGTCCACATATTTTTTTGCTCATCAAAGGAATACTGAAAGAAACTTCTACAGGACCGTTAAGCCTGTTCTTACTCTAACTATTCCTCAGAAAGCTTATTGCAGAATACAACCGCATTCTTAGTCTTTTCACAAAAGCAAAGAAAATGTATTTAAAAAATTATATCAAATCTTAACATTACAGCACCTTTGACTTCTTTGATCACGCTTTAGCCACTAATGTGCCTTCCTAAATTGCCACCACAGTTTCAAACAGTTGCTATGAGTACAGGGCAAAAAAACAGCCGCACCAAAACAGGTATGTTCCCCTGGAAAGATAGCTACTTCCAGCCAAAGACTGGACCAATAATATTGAGTGCTTGACCACCAGCAATTTCAAAAGTGAAAGACTGACACTTTACAACCAGCTTTTCCTGCTACATATTAATACATTGAGATGTTTCTGGGTCTCTAGATGCTTACACAGTAACCTCAGCATCACATTTGAGCAAGATGCTGAACCTGGACTAGCCTTTCAAAACAAGCCACAGCGTGGCCATGACGCAGGAGCCCAGTGTCTCTTGTCCCCTTTCCCTTCCCCACACCAGTGAGTGGCCTCTGTCTTGTCTTCAACTGATGGCAAAGCTTATACTCCATTTTGAAAAATGATTTAGGCAGTGAAGGTTCCTGACCCTCACACCAGTGTTGGAGGAGATATTTGGAAAGTGTGACTTATGACATTTTTCCTTTTAACTTTTCTCATACAAACCAAACCGTGAACTAAATGACAACCCTGTTTACAAACACACAACAAATACTGCCCTTTAGGAAAGGGAAAATGGAAAATAACATTTTAGCAGCCTGTCTCAGTGACAGTCACAGTAGCTGTGACCTGTAAGTCTTTGTGATTGCACATTTGCAAAACAGAAACGTGATTTTTATATCAGTCACTTTTCAGTCAGGTTCAGAAACATAATTACAAAGACTGACTCCTCACAGGTAAGATGAAAATGTCTTCCTCCCACAAGGAAGCTTTTCCTAAGGAAACTGCTTTTAACTGTAGCTGAACATAAGCTGGGCTGGCTTTCAAATGAGCTGAAAACTCTAACATAGTTTAAAATAATTTCTGTAGGACTTGTGCTTAAAAAATGCCCCAAATCACAAGTAACCTAAATTACTTGTGGACTTATCCAGTGGGTCAAATTTAATTGAATCTTTTCACAGACATGTAACTTACTAAATGGTTTCAGGATAACAGTGCTCACACCACATTTGTCCAAAATTCTGAATTTTGTTTCTAATACATGGGAAAACAAACACACAATCCACAACTGTAAGAGTCACTTGGTCTTTAAGCAAAACCCACACACACCACATTCTTGTTTACTCCCCGCAAATACAACTCACACTTGAAGTCAGCGGGTCCAACTCAGTCGCTACTCGCAGCGTTACAACGTCACGGCAACTCCACAGCTTGTACATGCAGGTCCGTACCGCCCACCGAAACATTCACAGCTCACAGTCCGTAGTGAAGTGTGTGAATCTGACACATGCACATCACATTGTAAAGCCACACAATACATTTCCTGATTGCAAAATTTACCATAGAATTATTTTCAAGTATTTCTACTTTTAACACACATGATAACGGTTCCTCAAAGTACTCAGAAAATTGAGAATGTGAAAACAGTGTGCAAATATTGAACCCCAACTAATCACGTGCAACGTTCAGCCTACCACACTGCAGAGATGTGGGGCTTTGTCTGACAGCACTACAGGTTTTGGTCCTGATGGGTCCTCTGATTTTTCCAGGTTCCCAGTCTGTAACGCACTCAAACTAGGCAATAAGTCATTTTTCCTTCTACGAGCAAGTAGATGGTTAAAACCTCTAGCCACAGCTTGCCATCTCCTTCAGAGCTGCAGGTCAATCCCTTTTTGCCCAAGAATTTATTACCACTGAAGGACAGAGCAGTAAGTCATTTCAGCTAACTAGGGACAGAAAGAAAGGGTCCTTTTGGCTGCAATGCTATTAGCCATGCTTCAGGATAAAACCTTAATCAGGGTGAGAGTTCATTGCACAGATAGTGCACAGATAAAATGAATATGTTCAGCCTTCATTTGGCCTCTTCACAAGATAAGCAAGAGTTTCTTTTACCTGCTAAGTCTTTAGAATGAGTTTGTAAAGTGAGGCAACAATTGTATGCCTTTTGGAGCCGCTGTGCTATTTTTAATTTTCCTATTTTTAACTTGTAATCATGAGTGAATTACGGCTCAAGAAAATGAGGATCTAAGAACTAAGGTAGCAAAAGAACCAGTAAGTGAGCACCATATATGCTTCAAGTCACTGCTAATGTTTAAGGAAGGTTTACAAAACAAAATACTTCTGTTCCGCTGTCACAGGGTCTCTTGTTCAAAGAGGCTTCAGTGCAGTGATTTAATGAAATGAACAGTAATGTCTGAAAGAGAAGGAATGTAATTGTATGTTACAACATAGTTTCAATTTCCCTATCTATATCCTGCTTTCATTCTCCCATTACAATTAATGTTATCTGTATGAAATTCAAACCTTTCACATTTTGCTCACTGGTTGCGGAAGGGACGGAAGCAGAGCAGTACTGACAACCGGGACCTGGCCTGGCCATTTCCTACTCCTCAGAACACCTATGGCACCACAACCAAAACACATCTGACTATGAAAGCTTTAACAATATCAGACAACATTTCATACTTCTATATACTTAGCAATCTGCTACAAATTAAAACAATCATAAACATTCTCAGTTACACAAAGCTCTAAAACCACAACAATCATGTTGATTAGCCATAGCCTACATATATAGTTTGCTGTATGTCTAAACAGTTCACAGATTTAAAATAATTAAAATATCTCTTAAAAATGTATATTTTCTAGCCTATTCTGATTCAGTGTTGATTTTTATCTTTGTTGTTCATGATACATTAAACCAGAATAAAGATGAAGGAGCACTGATCAATAAGCACAAATCTTTTTTTGCCTTTGCTTTCCATCTTATACCAAATCCATTTTAATACCATTGGGGGGAAAAAATAAACTCATCAGTCACCTGATGGAGTAATTCAAAACTTAACCAAACAGGGCTAATGGGTGAGAATTGAATTGAAAACACCTTGACAAAGAAAGCAATTTCTTTTTTTTCGCACTCCTCAGAAGCTGTGGGTGATCACTGTAATCGAACCATCAACAGCGAGGGGCCATCTGTCCCAAGGGCCCCTCCATGTGAGCAAGAATCAACAACAAAAAATTTTAGATGCTGGCCCACATGCATTCGGCCCCAATTTGTCTATGACAGGCAGCATGCAGCTGAAAATCAGTGCTTCAACGTTTTTCACATACCGATCCTTAACAGTCAACACTAAACTTTTGATAAGAACAAAACACAAGAGTAGGTTAAGAGGTTGCTTACACAAAGATCAGTGTTACTCCAACAGCTAATAAACCTCTAATCAACTGGGATTCTCACTCTATCATGAAGGACTCATGTTTCAGTATCCAATAGCCATGGTCAGGACAAAAAAAGAGTACATAAAGCCACCTTTACACTAGCATTGATGTTACGAGTCCCCTCTAGTATTAGTCTGTGCAGCCACTGAAGATATTCTACTCATTCACCAAACCACTTATACAGAATCCCCAAACCTTGGGGTTTTTCCATAGAATACAAAGAAAACATTAAGAAATGGTCTTCCAGAAGTTTCCAAGCCAGTGACCACACACAATGCATGCCAAGAGCAAGGGGCTGAGGCTGACCCAGCAGAGGCACCCTGACTTCGGCACCTGATGTCCCAGGGAACACAGGCCCCTCTGATCCTCACCAAGGACCTCCCAGGACAGGAGCACATCCCTTCCAGGGATGCTCCCAAACCGGGCACTTTTCCCTTGACAAGCCTTTCAAAGGGGAACAACACACACAGAGGAAGGTTAATCCAATTTATTTCTTTGGTGTTTTCCTACTGGAAAAATATATTGATCTTTTAGTAAAACAAACTCTGACATAGCTGCACCTCTCTGCACCTAACTGCTTCAAAGCTCTGAATAGTCACAAAGTAGTTGCAGACAGCAGCAAGAAAAAAAATTTATATTCTTTTTTGTTCAGCTTCCTTAAAAGCATTTGTCCCTCTGCTTCAACAGAGCTAGAACACACGCCCAGCCAAAAGCACAACACACCAGGAATTAAAAAACACGTGTTCTGATTTTTAGTCCTGCCAGCTACCTGCTGCACAACCTCAAGTCAGTCATTCCAGGTTTCCAAATACCATGAGATCTTGAAAAACGTAACTCTGATTCAGAAGAACATGGACTTGCATAAAACCAGGACATTTCCATGCAAGCTCAGGGTTAGCTATTTTAAAGCACAGGCCATACGCATAAGACAAGTGAAAGCAAGTTGAAGACTTTTGGAGGTGTTTACAGCTACTCAGGTCAAAATTCCCAATTATTTGCCCAAGTGCAGTCAGTAAAATAGGGGACATAAACCGCATCCCAATACACATAAAGGAGCTGTAACCACAATGGTATTGTGTCTTGCTGCCCTGGAGAGGAGATCTGGGTTCCAGTCTTTACAGGCTACTAACCCCAAAGCACACTCAATAACCAGGAAACTCACCAGGATATTTCTTGATGTCACATACTTCAATGATAAAACAGAAGAGTTACATTTCTCCACTGATTTCTAAAGTACTATTTATTCAGAACAGTAATGTAGGAGGGCGATATAGATGCATGGTTTCAATTTACATCCAGCTACAAATTAACTGTGATGTGGCTAGAGCGCAAAACTGTTTTGTCTTATGAAATCTCAATGCCTGATGGCACCCTGTGGAATCTCAAATAAGTCGTGCCCAAAATAGCAAAAATTAATTTAACAGTATGATAATAGCAGACCATATATTTCATCCTAAAAGAAAAAGCCAAAGTTCAAAACAACACGCTGCACTCGCATGTCCCATGTGGGGTCAAGAATGAACACATCCTTTGTAAATTGAGCCTTTTCAGAAGCAACATCAGAAGCCGCCTTCTCCCATTTCAGCAGTCTGCAGTCAAACTAGCTGTCCGAAAAGTAGAAGAATGTATGTCAGAAGCAGTTACACCAATGAAGGCATCCTGCAACTTGCACAGCTACACTGCTGGGGGAGAGCCGACCCAGGCCCAGCTGCCCCGAAAGCCGGGGTACACCAGCCAGGCTGCGGGCTCTGGCTGGTGGGTTGGCTGGTCACAGAGGCAAAGAAGTGGCCCAGAGAGTGGTCGCTGCCACTCAGGGTAGAAAGAAGTGAGGAAACAGACCTGTGCTCACTCAGAAAAACAACGGGGTGTTTGGGGATGGACAGATAAGGGCTACAGGAAGGAAGACAGTATTACAGAAAGAGGGACCATCTGTATGTTTGAACTAAGTATTTCTGCCTTGGAAGCAACGAAGGTCTTAATTTTACTTTCCAAAGAGCATTACAGGAGAAAGAAGTGAGATGAGAACAGGAAAACCATAAGTAATGCATATGTATGCACCAGATATACTGCACTGAAAAATATTAGCAAGCAAAAAAATTATATTATTATTGTTGATGTGGAAGAACAAGGAATGACTTACTAATAAATCACCAACAGCATAAATTAAGATCATGTCTCATCTGAAACACTGATTTACCAAATAAATCTGATGCTAATATTTCAGAATGCACCTATAAACCTGCACAACAGTAGCAGCCGCCAACACAGAATGCACAACAGTGACATATATGACACTGCATGTAATATTACATATTATTTTACATCAATCTGTAAGAAATTTTTCATAAAAAGGTCTCCTCTCAACCACTGCCCTTCTCATTGCACAATTTCCCTCTGTTCAGTAGTTGCATGAGAGGATCAGATGCTATTATGTCTTCCATATTTTGGAGAGGCCATATGATTCTAGCATCCATTTTGTATCTATCTATCCAACTTCCTCCTTGAGGATCAGTAGACAAACCTCAGGTTACCTCTGAGCCCCACATCACTAACCGCTTCTAGTCATTTCACACCCGAGTTCTGTCCTGCCATGCGTTGGCCATCCCCACCAGCGAGGCAGTACTGCTGCCATGGCTGCACGTTCACCACAGCAAGGCTTAGAAGGATGACCTGAATCAACAGTACAGTTTTGTAACAATTTGGTAACTACCTGTTTTCCTCTTTATTTTTCCTTTTGTTTCTGAAAACAAACGGAAATTCAACTCTAGGAGAAATAATTGAGCTCTCCCATGTACGTGAAGCCTAGACCAGCAAGGGTGTCCAGTTGAAATCAATGCTAAAGAATAATAACTTCTGATCTAAACACAAATTTAAGTCATGACCACTTGGACCCCAAGAAAATACCATTGTCTCATTGGGCATTTATTAGGACAACAAAAAAGCTACAAATACTAAGAATTAATCACAGGTGCCAACAAGTCTTCATAAGGCACAAAAATGAATTTTCGGAGGAAGTATTAAAATGTTTTCAGACAAGCAAATTCTTGTGCTAAAACACACTATGCCACAGAAGAAACAAATCATTAACCACATGCATGCACTTCTCATCAAGAACAGTTCAACATGTAGCTGGATAAAAGAGAAGTTCCTTTGCTTTAAGATAACTAATTCTTTTTTTTTTTTTATTAATGAAGCCTAACTATAATCACCCATGCCAACAATTTCATAATCAATGGGAGACGATGTATTTGTAAATTATGTCTATATGAAGTAAGGTATCTCCTGATAGCACCTTTTTAATTAATTGTTTTGATAATTAGTGAGAAAACATATAGGATACGAAAACACTGCTGCACCTTTCAAGTAGAAAGACATACTCTCTCTCAAGCAAGCCTCAGATAACTACTCTCTTATCTTGAGCCTTCCATCACTCCAATAAACACAATCGGCACACTTGCCAGAGCAGGGAAAATCCATTCATTTCTGAAAACTGAGAAGACTAAAAATAGATTTGAAGAATTATGGATGTGCAAATATCACATCTTAATTTTTAAAATTATCTCAGATGACTTCTTATTGCTAAAATTCTTCATTCCTATTGAGCGAACTAACCTGCTCTAGACAGAATAGGAGGCCTGTGAGCAGCATGTCCTGTCCACATATGTTGAAAAGCACATTCAGGACAGAACTGGAGCCTAAAGCCCCACGTGCCCACAGTAGATTTCTTTTCAGAGGAGGTAAATTCCACAGAACATTGTGTTTAGAACTGTAAAGCATACCTCCGTTCTTCAGGAAAAAGGGACAGCTAAGATTCCAGAAATAAAATCCTGTTCTAGCTCAAGTCCATGCTCATTTGCCACTTGCTCTTCCACAACCAATATACCACCTTAAGACAGGCAGGACTTCGAAACTTTATTTTTGACACATAGAGTAATTTTTATCACAAAGTTTTCTACCACTGTAACTATTAGTCAGAAAAGAAGAACTTAGCAAGGAGATATGAGCTACATACAACAGTATCTTTTTTTTTTTAACCTTTTTTTTTCCCCAAAAAATAGCGACATGTTGCATGAGATATTATTCCAGAACATGATGACCTCACCAGTCACCTTTCATAAGGTGAGAGAGGCTTAGATTGCTTTTAAAGATTCCAGAAGAAATAATTAGGCGAGAAAAACTGTTTTCCAAATTCAAATACAAGATTCTGGAAGGCCACCAACTCTAAAATACATAAACCTTTTAACTTCTGACGCTTCCCCAAGGACAAAGTGTCAGTCGTTTTGGTGAGAACACCATTTTATCCCATCAAATTTGAAAAGCCTAAAAAGCCACAATTCATATTGAAAGCTGCCCACTGCAAGAGTTACAAAATAACCCATTAACAGCAAGGCAAATCGAGTATAATGGGTTATTCATTTCACTTTCACTTAATAGCTATAGGAATCACCTGCACAGGTATGTCCAGCAACAGCCACAATCCTAAGTCTTTCATTTAAAAATGATTTATTAAACGGCTCTGCAGATTTGACAAGCTCTCCACTAAAACACTGTATTTTGAAATCAGCAAACCCAAAAGGGTTTCTAAGGATCATAAAGAGAACGAAGAGTCTTCTGTCTCATTTGAAGATGTGTCAGATCATGGAAGTACACTTAGTTCTTTCTGAGGAATTTACCCCTACGTAATTAAAAAGAAGAAAGATGGATGTCTACGTGAAATGGAGAAACAAAGAATTAAGCTCAGCCAAGGGTGAGAGGGAACATAACGTCTGAGGTTGTGCTATTTCCAAGCACAACTAAAATCAAGCATGTACCAACGTACATTTCCCTGGGTGCTGAGAAGTCCTGCCACGGGCTGGCTGAGGAATGCTGGTGGTTACTGATCACTTCTCTTAATGCAAGGGGCCTAAAGCTGTCCAGGTCATAAGCAAATGTTTGAAGATGTGACATGTGAAGAGGGTCAACAACAAAGCCTAACTTTAATCCCTTTGTGTGAAGCAGGAAGAAGAATTTACCTCATATATAACACACATCTATAGGCAGTGAAGTATAAAACTCCCAGAGGTGCACAAGCAAGGCATTATGTCTTCTTTGCTTTTTTGGCATGCTGGGAGAGACGGGGAGGGAGGAGGAGAGTGGTGCTTCTCACGGGCTGGATGTAGTGAAGCACAAGGAATGTGTGCCAGGCAGGGAGCTTTAACGCACCAAAGTATATTAACCACTGCTGGTATCTTCTGCCAGCTTGAGTCAAGAGTAGCATAACCAATTAGTCCAAACAGGTGAATCAGAGAATATGGGAGGCTTAACTATTAGTTAACATAACTTCCATCATTTCTAATTGGATTGTGACTAAATTCCCAGCACTGATAATACCAAAATGAGATCAGAGGGGAAAGCCTCCATATTCCCTTTGCACAAAGGCTGGAAACAGCTCTCCCCTGCTGTTGTACAATAGCGCTGACCACCCAAAAACCCGCCGCATTAACTGAAGAGACCCATCTCACTACCCGTTGAACGCGTGTGAGGAGGTTACTACTGTGATGCTTCTTTATGAACTTCAAAAAAACAGTCCAGAAACAGTGGAAACGGTTAAAAGGCCAAATGCTAAATGATGTTAATTTATGCAAAGATTAAAATAAAAATTAAAAAAAAAAACCAAAACAGAAAAGGATCTGATCTGGGCTGGAGAGGAGGACAGCAGAATAACTGTACTTTTAAGGGTTGCTGAAAGAGTCAGTTTTCATTTGGGCATCTGTTTATCAAGCATTTGAGAAGAGAGCGGTCTGCAAGCTCCAAACTCTGTAGCAACGCACAGCTAAGCCAGCACACATCTTCAGACTCACTTGCATCCCATCAGAACTCCCGTAACCATTCCTGACACTCATTTGCTTGACCCATTTTTGATAAACAAAGAATGGAGTACTTGAAGTATTTTTCCCCCTTGTTCATCCCATTCTTCAGTAGTCTCTTATTTTATGGTCAGAGGTTAAACTGCTGACCTCTCACCTTCAAGGCAAGTTTTTCCCCCCTTCCATAAAAGGTTTTTCACAGTGTGCAGCATTCGGATTAGCCCCTATCCCCTTGAACAAAAGCTATGCCTTTGTACTACTGGTTTGGGCATGGAGTCCGTACATCAGAGGAAGCTGCTCCTACTTACCATTCACAATAACGATATTGTGAGGCCCCTCTAACGCCTCGTCTCTCAGTGTCTAGACTTTCACCCAACCAGCCAGCAAAAAGAAAATCCTGTAAAGCACTCAACTGAAAATTAACTATGGTATCCTGTTGTGAACCTGATGAAGACGTTATTTGAACATACGGTAAAACTTTCCATTGTTTAACATAAAGATAAGAGAAAAACTTTTAGAGCCCTAAGCTTTAAACAGTCATAGGGATCAATTCACTCATGGGTCAGTAAATGCATTTTATTAGCAAGCAGCTATTGCTGATGTGTATCTTTAAAATAATACATAGATTATTAAATTATACTCAAGCGCCTAGCACTCTGGACACTACAGAGCCTAACTTTATAATCACTAAGGATACACTAAGGCAAAACTCAAGACGTAGGAAAAGAAGTGTATATTCCAGAATGAATGGAAAGTATAGCACCAGTATTGCGCACTGTCTCAGTTATCTTCAGCAATTAAAATAAATGAAGTATGGCAACAGAAATATTTTATGCTTTGCTGTGTGGAACAAGATGCGTAGGTGCTCAGCATCACTTCTCATCAAAAAAGGAGAATGCTGGGCAAGAAAGGGTATCTATAAAGTTGTGCAAATAAAGAATGCAAATAAACCATGGGATTTTCCAGGGGGGAGTTAACAACAACCCCACACTGCAATGACTTGTATTTTGTGTCCTTGTAACACTTGCATTTCTGTAGCATAAATAATATACTGTGCCAAGAAAGTTTACTGGACTAACATTAATAAAAATGTATTATTTCATCTTGAGAGAAAAAAAATCCACAAGCAGGCTATAAAAAAACCCGCTTAGATCTGAGCACTATTTTAATGTTCGAATAAGCATGATATATTGTGAATCACTGAAAAGAAATTATTATTGCAGACAAATAGATGTTTCCATCTTTGTCAATTTCTTACGGCCCCTCTTGAGTGCGTATTTTGGAAAGAGTTCCCAGGGCTTTGCTAGGACAATAAACCACAGCTGAGGAAATGCATCTCTCACCCCCCAAACTGCTTTGAAAAAGAGAGCCAGACACAAATGCACTGCTGTTTGGCATAGGTTGCTTGAATGGGGCAACATGAGGGTGTCTGCTTGCTTTCTGGGGTTTTTTGTTTGGGTTTTTTTAAAGTGTGTTTTGTGACGAAACAAAGTGGGAAACCATCCTTCTCATAACAGGAAAAAAAAAAAAATAAAAAACAACACATACCCAAAAAAACCCCAACAATGCACACTTATCCCTTCCCAGCTACCCAACAGGGCCTGCTCACAGCAGCAATATGTGGAAAGCAACAGGACTTGAGAGCCTGGAAACAAATACTGCTACCACAACTGCATTCCCAGTCCAGGATGGAATAACAGCAACCTCGATTCTCTCAACAGGTAGTAAAGGTTGGATTTGTGAAGGAGGCAGAAAACAGGAGTTAACCTCTCTGTCTTCGTAGAGTATCAGACGCCAGGCACATGCCACTGTCTCCCTCTGCCACACAGGACAGTCATCCCTAGGAAGCCTGCCCGAGTATTTTAATGGCCCTTGTAATGCCCTAAAAAAAAAAAAAAAAAAAAAAAAACAAACCAAAAAAAACCAACAGTCCCACAGAGGATATGGTAGGTGTTAATACCTTTAGCTATAAAAATACTTACTCAGCCTCTGATGTGTTTTAGGCTCTGTGATCTTTCCTAAGACCGACCGCTGGACTGCTTACCAAGGAGACATGTATTGCACCCTACACTCACCCGCAGCATCGCCTGCTGCACTACAGCAACGGCACAAACACCCACAGACTTCACAGAACTACTTTTACTTGCAGTTATCATACATAAACCCCACCATATCATCACTAATCTCCAGAATTGATACAAAGAAATAGTAATAAAGAAGCATTTAGTATAATTAAATTGGAAAGGAAAATGGTTGCCTTCTACACCACCAATCGGCTACGTGTTCTGCTCAATGCACACTGCACTCTGCCGACAAGGTCTTCTCAGGGCAAGATAGCAATGCTCAACTCCATATATCAGCACTCAATTTACTTTTAAATAGGTTGGCCAAATCAGTAGCTACAAGAGGGATTTCTCAAATAAGAATGTAAGGTCATTAAATTCAAAACTATAGAATAAACATTTTTCTCTGAAGCTGAGTAGCGCTACACAACGCAGCTGCCACAAAAGAACAACGAAGGATCTAATACTATAATCACGTTCACGGTACCAAAGAACTTGATTGTTTATAGATATCCACTGCGAGCGTGATTCAACAAGATGCACATTTTCACATATATGTAGGCTGGTCTGAGAGGATATACACAAACTGATCTTAGACAACACAGCTGAGAAGGAAGAAATCCAGAGCACTAACCCAAGAGTATGATAGAAGAAACAGATTTATTTTCTTACAATTCATTACTATTTTTAGTTCTAAAATGGGTTATTGAGAGAGAAAAAAAATAAAATACTAACATGGGAGATTTAAAAATCAGAACGCTTTGAAATTCTCTCTGTGGGTAGAAGTAAAAATCCAAGATTCTTCTTCCTATACTGAAAATACATTTTGGGCCATTTCTATATTCCCTTCTCTGACCCCACGTTTAGCACCACAGCATCATACCAAACAAGAAAAAAATACTCTGAAAAACTGCACTACATGACTTCAGATGACCTACTGATTTGAAGCTTTAGAAAGAGACACTGAACTCAAAAAGCTGTGGTTTGGGGGTGGTGATGCTTGTTTTTACAACTCTATATATTTATAATCTTTTTTTATGAAGAAAAAGCGGTAAAAACAAAACCGCACCTTTACCCTTCACCATGGGCAAAAGTGATGAGAGACTTGCTTCCAAGTACGTGGTGGGGGGGGGGGGGGGGGGGAAATAGTGAATCACCGCTCTACTGCTATAGAAGTCCATAACACAATGATACCTTGGATATTTCATACGGTTATGACCGCCCTCTCCCCAAAACAGATTGAGAGAATATGAAAGGATATATCATCGGTATGGAAAAGCACCTACTTATGGTCAGGGCTCAACAAATTACACTCTTCAGGTCAGAGAGCCAGCTGTCCATGATCACCCATGGCACAAGTGAAGGTGAAAACGGAATAATTACTCCCTGTTTCTTGTAATACAAAACCTACAATCCAAATGAATCAACAGTAGTGGGTTTAAAACAAACGGAAGGAAACTTTGCTCATAAACTGTACTGCAGCCGCAGACAGGACTGCCCCAGGATGCTGCGGAGGCCAAGGGTATAAAGCACCAAATTGCAACACCTGCTGCTGCTAATTTCAGCTGGTTTTATTAACCAGTGCTTTACCAGTTATGCAAAACGGGGCACATGCCGTCACATAGAGACCACGTATGCATTAAACAACAAGGAACACACAGATAACTCATCTGCAATGAAAAAACCCAGAATCTTTACTTGTCCTGACGATGAGAAGCAACACCTTTCTTTTGCACAGAACTGCTGAAATTTAAGTTTTCAGAGAGAAGTTTAATTTGAGAATACACTTCTGCTATTCTCCAAACTACAGAGCATCTCCTTAACAAAAAGCCTCAGTCACAACTTCCTCCCACATACACTTGCACCCAAAATTAAACCAAAAATGAGAAGACAGCAAAACAAGGAACCAACTGCACTATGATAATGGGATACTTCATTAAGCAATGACCAAGACACTGAAATCTCATTTCTGATGTATTAAGAAAAATCTCTTATAGACAGTTATAAACCAAACACATCAGAAATGTAATTAAGAATCACCCTGCACAGATGACTTCGTTGACCTACTTTGTCCTCTTCTTCATCTATATGCTATTGTTTACCATCTTGTTCTTTCTTAGAGACAAAATTACTTAAATTGTTTTTCTTTCCTGATCTACAAGCATATAATCAAATTAACATCTAAACAATTATGCAAGATGCGCCATCCTAGATGCACCACAAGTAAGAAAGTAAGCTACACACAAATGTACATCTAAAACCCTTAACGCTGACAGATACACAAAGAATGTCTCATTTACCATCTCTTTCAGGCTCTTTACTCATTTTAATCTCAGTCAGTTACTAAAACTGCTTCAAAAAATGGGATTTATAGTCTACACATACAAAGAGATAAGTTTTTAAGCCATGGTACAATGCATGAGTCATTTAAAGTACCACAAACCCCTGCAGCTAAATTTAAAAAGAAAAAGGTTACTGAATGTAATCCTCCAGTAATATTGGAAAACTACGTAAGAAAATTCTGACTACAAACTGTTTATTTTTTCCACAAAGGTTCTAATAAAGGGTAAATGAATACATCACTTACTTGTTTTGCTTTTGAAATGAAACTCCACAGCAGTTTTAAAACACACACTTTAGTATTTTTCTTTGCTAAATATACAGGAAGGCTTTGGTAACAAAAGGAAAGCATAGCAGATCCATCCATTTTTATAGATCTTTAAAGTATTGATCTATTTTTAAATCCCGTGTTTTACATAGAAAGCAGCAGTAATCTGGTATTAACAGAAGCAATTATCAGATGCTCTGAAATGCTAAAAAACGCATTACAAATGTGGCAAAACTTTCAGCCTGAACTAAGAAGACCTCATAGTCAACTTCACTAATCTCTGCCTGTTAAACTAGCTTTTGTTAAAAAAAACGAAAGAAATCAAATAAACTCTGTTATCTTAAGTGTAACATGTCTATGTGGTACCTTGAACTCTGAGAATAGAGTTCAGCAATATTCTCCCCTTTAAAAACGAGAACATGAAGAACGATCTACACACCAGTGCAGTCCTCATCTGCTCCCTCTCTTAATCCAGCCATTGTTCATTGGATTTTCTTTCCACGTCTCCTAGCTGCTCTCCCTGTGCCACGGGGGTCATTCACCCATTAACAGTCACAGAAACCTACTAGTTTTCCTTGGCCAGCTTTCTTAATGCGGGACAAGCTTAGAGAAGCTAAGCAATGCTGGGACTGCAGTACAAGGTGACAGGAGTCTTTTCAGCTTCCCCTGCCACAAAGGGGATCAAAAGCAAGAGGTGCCAAATCACACCTCTTTCTTGGCAAGGCATCCAAGCCCCTCATGGTAAAAACACAAAGAGTGGGTATCATTCTCACAACTGCTATTCCTTCCAGAGTGACAAGGCAATAAGTAAATAAGGGTATGTTTGATGAGCTATGGGTAAAATGGCACGTAGTTTTTAAACTATTAATTTACTGATTTCCCTGGATTATTAGTATCTTGAAACAACATCTTGCAAATGTGTTGTTGCATCAGACAACAACAACAATGTTTTAATGAAGGTTTTGGTAAATCTTCTTGAATAAAGCCTAGAACAACTTCCTCTTTGAAGTCAGAGGTCAGCAGGAAGCTATAACTCTCACATAGATGCGCAGCTGAAGTGCTGCTGTGATGCAAAGGTATTAAGAATACATAGTCTTGTTTAATCTTTTCTATAGTAAATATTACAGCACTTCAAGGAGGTCACACTCAGTAACTTCATACTTCATGATACTATAGCTTATAAAGAGGCTTTTAAAAAAAACAAGACAGGTTGTCTACTGCTTAAATATGTTAAAAAGTGTATACAGTAAGCTTTTTATGCTGTCTTACCCATCAAACTCAGATTATTTGAGGCAAAAGTGTTGCTTAACCACAGACTTCACCCCCACTGGCTCCTGCTTGAAGGGGCGTTCATAAAAGGTTCTTTAACTACAGCCAAATACATTGCTAATTAAGGTTTAGTCACTAGTGAATAAAACCAAACAAACTTAAATCATTTTCTGATATTATAAAAATGATACTTCAAAAAAAAAAAGCATCAGGAACAGGAAAAGCTAAAACTTAGTAAAGTCATATAATGTCTCTATAACGCACTTATATCTTGATTTCCAGTAACAAGAACGAGCATACATATGCCACTTTCTTCGTGCAGTTTCAGGAGCACTCATCCCCTCACTATTACACCAACACAATTTCTGTGCAGCAAAGAGAGCTTTTGCTTTCCACTGGCTGCCCGCGGAAAGTCAGGCTGTAGAGCCGAAGACAGTAACACTTATCACTAGCGCCAGAAAACTACTACCAAGAAGTGCACCGCACTCAGTATTAGTCATTCATTTCAAACTTGAAGCGTCTATTTCCTGGAAAATGCTATTCAAAGACTTGGCTTTTTTTGCAGAACTTGCCTAATGAATGCTTATTAGCAGTAAAGCTCGTTGATACAGCCCACGGTAACGCATCATTCAGGCTTTCAGCGACGTGATCCTGACTTTCTTCACTCCCCTCTGGGGGTGACTGGCGCTTGCACTTCCTAATAACATATAGTATGGGTTTTTCCTTTGTGCAACCTTTTTATCCCCAGTTGGGCTGAAGCTCAACATCAGCGAAGTCCAATACAAAACTAGGATTATTTCTGTCCCTTACAATGTGGTTTGGTTTTGGTTTGGTTTTTTTCATCCTTTTCCCTTAGTGCTGCTAAGTCAAATGAAAAATAAACCTCACACATGCAAAGGAGGAAGCACGGACAATGACAGGACACTCAAAAGAGGAAAAAAAAGAATAAATAAATCTGAGCTAGCTCTGTAAACATATTCCAGGGCTGAAAGATTCTGTAACCTATTAATAACTGCTGAGCCATCTAGGCACAAGTTAGGAAGGTATTTAATATATTGTTTATAAAATGCTTTTCTTTGTTGACTTACTACCATTCACAACCACACTTGGTTGGTACTCTGCATGATACTGTGTTCTGTATCACCATATCTTTGGCGTATGTCGTCACTTTTCTGGGCACAGGAATTTCTAGAGGGAACGACTGCGGTTCATCACGCATAAAGCGGATTTTATCCACACACCTGGGCATTCTATCAATACCCATAACTCTTAACACAGCTATATATGAAAAGGCATTCTTATTTCACTGCTCACAGATTTTATTTGAAGGTAATTAAAAATTATATTATAATGTCTGAGAATTTCAGATTTGAGGAGTCAGTGTATCTCAACAAACCACCGTTTTCCATCGCTGCTATATAATGAACATTTTCTCAACAACCTGATGAAGTTGAAAAAACTGATTTCAAATTCATCTCTCTCAAGCATTGGTGTTCAAAGTAGATCTAAGAATAAAATCTGGCTCCCTGCCTAACCCTGCATATTTGCAATACTCACATCATTCCAATATGTCTAGTTGATACGCTGTAGAGTTAAACAAAATCCTCCAGAAATGCTGGTGAACAAAGTATGAATATGACAGGGTAATTCACAGTCCAAAATATTGATTTATATTTCAAGTGTGGTTTCTTTGGTTTCTAAGATGTATTATCTTCTGGTAGCGGATCAGTATTGCTCTGTTACAGGAATAGTAATTTAAGATAACACACAGCATACACTATCATTTCTTTTTGTTTTACATATATGACATGATTTCTAATATTCCCATGAAATAGATTAATTGAATACATGCTGCTGGGACTTAAAAAATTGAGGTTCTGGAACATCAATCAATAGAAAAGCACTTTCTCACTTTCTGTAACGCTAAACTGTTCCAACGTTTATCTCAGACTAGGCAGTTTGTATTTATTCCATGATTTGCATTGTGTTCAGACCCACAAGCACAAAGCTACTATGTTAACTGCTATGCTAATATATACTGTTCTACATATCCTAAGCAACATTAACTAAACGCAGGCCTTAAAAAAAAAAAAAAAAGCAAACAAAAAAAACCCACAACCACCAAAATCATTTTGGTTTCATTGCATATGAAGCCCTTCAAAACGACACTTTGTTTGCAACTATTGTTTCTGCTGTTCTGGCACTTCCTGTCCTAGCAAGACTTTTTGTCTTGGTTACTGAAAGATGAATATTTCAAGATGTGCTGACAATTAAAACATACTGGTCATGCCTACATGAATAATTCCTAGTGTTAAAACACACAGGACCAGAACTCCAGTAGCAGGAGTACCCTAGTAGCATACCTCAGTATCGGGTTTCCCTGTTTATATTAAGATATAAGGAGGAGCGTACATGGTGAGACACGGAGTAAACAATGCACTTTTACCAGATTATAAAACCGCGTTATGTTTTTAAGACACAATGTGAGCAATTCTGATTTGGCTCCACACACAGCCCAGTTATGTTCCCAGCAGGAATCCCGAAGAACTGCACATACTAAGGGTATGTATTTACTTTACACAGACTGACTCTGAATCCATGTTACAATGCAACCATAATGACTGCCTCTGCAACAAGTCCTAAATTGAATTAATTTCAGACTCTCTGTTACGGAAGTCATTATTGACAATGTTAAGTGGTGAGCGCGCAGATCACTCTGCAATCCCAGGCCACAACTTACTGAAGTGACTGCATACACAGCCAATTTTTTATCCTGAATACTCATGTGTCCCTTTAGATGGGCTATTGAGCATTTTCAAACTTGGACAGCTTGTGAAGTACAGCCACCGTTCACCACAAGCCAAAATTTCTACTGGGTACTCTTTTGGCGGAAAACACCTTATACCTTCATTTTCACAGTGTATTTTTCAGTTTACGAGAGTCAAACAGTCATAGAAAGCACCACCAACCAAAACACCCAGGTAGGAGAAGCCTCTGCGAGAGCAAATGCTGTTACCAAGAAGTTTTCTGGGAAACGCAGAGAAAAGCAGCGTTTCAGAGCTGAGACACCTTCAGTCCCATGCTAGGAGAGTCAGGCAAGCCTACAGATTGAACTGCAGTAATTTAGGGCTGGAAGCAAAGTACTTTTTCTCTTTCTAGAGCTTCAAAGCGCACTGCAGTTTCAGATCTTTCTCATCTACCTAAAATACACGAAGCAGATCATATACAAGCAGACTAAATTTGTGTTCCCCAGCCATTTACAGAGCAAGTGCTCTGGCTTTGCCCATCCTCATGGATTTACTGGCTTCAAGAGCTCTGCTGTCCACAGCCAACACCAGTTCACCCACCTTCCCACTTCCAATCTTCATCCTATTTCACTTCCACTGAAAGTTCTGGTAGTTTAATTTATTTTTATTATCGTTTGATCTGGTTTATCCTCTCTGTCATTTTCCCCAATAGCAGGAGCTGAAAGGATTATTGTTTTTTTCACCGCTGAAAACACAACACAAATTCCCTCCAAGAATTGCAAGGCCTGACAAGTATTTTCAACTACAAAGTAGTTGTAGATAGATTTGTCAGTGTCCAGCAACATCACACAAAATTATTTAAATAAAGACAGTCACCATTACTAGTTGCCAGAGAATTGAAGCTAAGCTTTAATTTCTTATAGTTTTTCTTGCCAGTGAAAAATGTTTTCAGCCAGGCACTTTAGAAGCATTTCTCTCAAGCATTTATTTTTTTTGTCACGCAGTTCCATTGCACTGATTTCTAACACCAGAAACAGAATGCAAAAAAACAGATTTCAAATTATTCTTTGTAAGCTATAGCACATTATATCAAGACTGAAAAAGCAAGTTCTTTTTTTAAATTGCTTACTTATTAATTACACATGCTGGTTTGATCTGACTTGTGTAAGTATTTTTAGACCAGACCTTGCAAGATGCTACGGGGCTCTGACCCCAAGTAAAAGCAGATGTAAACATCTACTTACATTGCATGGGACATGCCCATTCCCAGAAACTAAATGGATATATTCAGCCTCACCAATTAAAAATGCCTGATTGAAACAGCAACTGAGTGCTCAAAACCTCACTGAACTCGGTTCCCAGTGTCAGAAAGCTTTACCTGTCCTGGCACACAGTCGCTGTCAAAACAGCTACCTGTGACATGACAGGAAAAGTTCATTAGTTTCAGCTAAAGTAGTAAGCAATTTACCTGCCACTAGGGAACTAAAGTCCTCTTTTATCTGGCAATATTCTTAGCAGGGAGAAGATACCTAGAATATGAATACCAGCAAAACTCTTTCCCTGACACAAAGTTTTTCAGAATGTCCCATGTTGTGTCACGCTACCATTAACTATTGTCAGTTCTATGAATTACTGCACGATACCAACCTAGCATAATTATGCTCTTTAGACAGAATTTCGTTCACGTAAAATGAAATTCAATCTATCTCCAAATGTGCAATGCCTTAAAGTGACCATGGGTGACAAGGATCTAACTTATTTGTTTTTTTCCTTAAGAGCTAAGTTTTACTATGTGAACATAAAACTGGAAGGCACCAGCAAAGCTGTTGAAACCATTTCCTCAAAAAAAGGACGTGAGTTTAATATAACCCTGACACAATTCCAACACTCAGAGTACTCTGGATGCCCAAAAGCCACCAGGACGATGGCAGGAGAGAGTAAGGGCATCCCTAGGTTGTTGGTTTTTTTTTTTTCCAGTTTCCTGAACTGGCAACACATTTATTTTAAGAAACCCAAAAAACTTGACATTAATGCTCAGAGATGAAACAACAGCCTATGCTAGATTGCATGGCATGAAAATCCCACCAGTTCCTCTTATCAGACCTCCGTGAGAAACACTTCCTGCCAGCTCCAGCAGCAGCCCCACCAGCACCCACAGGGCAAGGCTGCCAGGTGCCGCCAGAAGCAGGAAGGATGCTTACCTCACATGCTGCTTTTAGCGGGGCTAGCTATTTGAAGTAAAACACAAACAAACAGCAAACGCTCACAGTTTAGGAGCCAAACATCCTCCAAAGGATAGGAAGAGGACGCGTGAATGATCAACTCTCGCTTGCAAGATTAAGTTAGAAAACTGTTTCCCTCTTGTCACCATAAAGGCAGTGCTTTCACTCCATTATTTCAAACTCATTACAGACCTCCAGGTGAGTTTACAACTGTCACACGATCCTTGTATTTTACCTCTTTCTGCTTTCTTATTTTGCATATAAACAGAACATAAACACGCTCACCGAACAGAAAACACTTTTACATTTGCTTTTTATATTGCATCTTAACCCGAGGATATAAAAATTACCATCGTTCTTCAATAATGCAACTCCATTCCTGCAAACAGCTGCCTTAAAATGTGAAGCTTTCCTTTGCAGCTTCTGAGGGAAATGATGCTGTGCCTTGTAACCATCATCAGCACAGTTTCTCTGCATCAAGTGCAACTCCCACAACACAGTTAAACTCAACATTTAGCATCCACTATTTAAATACAAAGATATTTTTTATTTAGCTTGTCCTATAACAGAGCAAAAGAACTGCCTCAGCCCAAAAGCAAACGTTGGACTCCATCTACACAATGACACCATAACTTCACGATATTTAGGTGGGTTCTAAAACGGGTTCAACTGGTACAACAAATAAAACCCTTGATGCAAACAGCATCCAAAGTCAGACGAATAGGAATTTCTTGTTCTCTATTAGAAGGTAAGCAGAAGTATTAATGATTCTTTGCATCACTCTTTCCCATTCTGAGTTTAAGGAAAAATGCAATGGTAACCAAGGTATTTTGCCATCGCTGGTTTATGATGATTATGCCTCTATGATGATTAAAACTTGGCATTAACTAAGAAAGTTTGTAAGATTTCTCCAAAAGTAAACACAGAATCCCTAACTAATATTCAGTCACAAGCTTGTAATTTTAGCTAAATTTTAATCTACATGTGAATACCCACTCAAATGTGTAAAGAAACCAGATCCAGATTTAAGCTCTAGGAAACGTAATCTAAGGGCGTTGTTCAAGCCTTATTTCTAATTAAGGATGTAATACTTGGACAGTACCTTCCAAACGAGGATTAAGAATTTTGCAAAGGAAGACAGTATGACTGTAAACTGCTGCCTTGGCTTTCCTAGCTCAGGAAACACAGATACCACACCCAAAATCTTGTTCAGGCCTTTTTTCTCTCACCACTTCTGCTTTTTCTCTTCTGTTTTCCATATAAAGTTCTGTATTAAGTTTTAACCTTTTCTCCTAAACCAGAGTCACAAAATATAAGAAGTCTTTGTACACCCAAACTATTCAGTTCTAAATGTAGAGCTACAGTTCCAAAACACATGGAAAAATGTCAAAGGCAAATATAAGGAGTTAATGTTTTCAGGATTTTAGTACTTTATCTGTCAGTCACGTAGAATCTTCTATCCTCAGTACGTGCCTGTAAATATCATGTTTTTACCTGGATCTTGGAGTTATCATATGTCAGCCTACCACAAAAAAAAAATACAGATTCTTAACACATCTGTTGCAAAACAGTACTATGCCCAAAATTATTTTAAGGAATAACAATAGCACTTTACTGGGAAAACTTATTTTGACTTCAGGGGTTTTTAAACTCTTCATGAACAGTTACGTAACTCTTCCCTTTGTAGCCCTGATGATGTTTTATATTATTAACAAACAGAAGTACCTATCCCAACGGTTGTATGATGAGCACGTGCATGTGCATATACATGTATCTGCATCCCCAGATAATATCACCAGCAGCAAAGGAAAAAGAATGAAAAAGACAGTTTCTGTGAACCAGACAGGAAACCCTACACTTCAGCCTCTTCAAGTCAGCGCTAGAGAGAGAAGTGTCTTATGGCTTTGCAAAAAGCATTTTAAACCTTGAAAGTTTAACCACTTTTCAAAGTCTTTTTAAGTAGATTTTAAATCTTCTATACATGAAAGATAAGTCATTAAATTATATATGAAGAGAGCTAGCAGCATAACACATCTCCTTAAGAACGATAAAGCTGTGTGTAAGATGGACTGGTCGGTGCGTGGGAGGGCAGAAGCATGCCGACATTAGCTTAGAAAAATATGCAAACTCTTAACACTTCTGAATGCAAGCAATTTAAAAGCCAGCAAACTATCCCCCAGGCAGCCACCTCAAACAGTTAAGTACTAACATGAAACTAAAATTAAATTTGAAAAAAGCACACAAACATCAGCTTTCATACTCATTGACTAAATTACACAATACAGGTTGCTGTTTTCAGCTTATATTCAGTGATATTAATACTAGTATGATCATTCTAATGAATTTCATGCAAAATTCTTTTTATAGCAAGTTAATATTTGTATCAGTTAACTCCTCAAGTTTTTCCTTTTTAACTTCACTGCCCAAAACCCAAACACACTGCTGAAAGTGGCATATGGCATTACAGGAAAAAACAACGCAGTCGGGCAAACGCCTGCAGGGGAATAATTCATCTCTACCAGCATCGATACCAGAGCGCCTGCCCCCACATTACTACAGCTGGAATGTCTGGAGCAGAGCAGCGCCTGATGCTCCTCCCAGGACCATCCTCTGGCTGCTGGGGAGTAGGGTCGTCCCTCCCCACCGAGGTCTCTTCTCCCCAGTGAAGAATGCAGGGGAGATAGGAGAAAGGGCTTCCTTGACCTATTTCTCCAGCAGCTCTCACCCTTTCCCCTCCCACACACACATATCTGCACCCACCTCCAAATTACACATACATCCAAGAATCTCTGTAGGTTGGTGAAAAAAAAAAAAAATCCGTAGGAAATGAGGCCCTGAAAAGCAGCAACATTTTCCTCCACAATTTTGCATCTGTGAAGAGAAGCTGAAAACTGGAGTGACTAACCCTCCATTGCACAGTCTCTGGAGAATGAAAGGAAAAGGTAAAAAGCATCAAAATGTCAATCTTTATCTTAGATGCAAAATCACAGTTGCTGTAATTGGTTTTGTTGTTCATAATTCTCCAACACCCGCTCTCGGCTAGTGACAGTCCAAACACACAGAGACATTGTTCATAACCTGAGGAGCTTCCCAATTAAATGAAAGAAATTTTAATATAATGAAAACAGTCATTTAGATACAACTGGAGGGTTTAAAGTTATACAAAAGATTATAATTTATGAAGGACCTACAGGTACACTTGGTGCTTGTACATGAGAGCGCTTCAGCCATACTCTGGCTTTAATTCCTTAGTTTTGTCAAAAAGGATGAAAGTGACACGCAATCTCAGGCACTACCTGCTTTTGCCCTCAAAACATTTACATAATCCTCAACAAAGGACTGTGAAATATTCTGCTCCTAATCAATCAGTAATCCTGTAGAGAAACCCGGCTAGAATTATATGCCCTCTTCTAAGCTTTTTAGGTACCACCATTTGAAAATTTCAACAGAAAAAACAAGAAACCATTACAGGGAAGTAGCACTAACCTAAATAACAACACATGAGTTAATGAGTTGGGGCAGGGTGGATGTTAAGCTTAATGAAACTTCAGAGAGGTATGGAAAGAAAGCCTGTACTTTTTATATATAAAAGCTGCATCTAAGACTGTAACACATAGCCCATGTTCTGAAATGGCATTGTACAAACTGGAAAAGCATCTTTTAACTTTTTATTGATATGAAACAAATTGTGATATGGTGACACAATATTTGAGACTAAAAATCTACAAATAAATATGAGACTTGCAAGAAAGCTTATCTAGTTCATAGCATTATATAGTTGCTCTTCATAGTCACCTGAAGAACACAGCTTGCTTTGAAAAGTTAGAGAAACCTAACCTTCTGTAGGCCAGTACTTATTTAGTATCCTTCCACTTAGAACCAACAGTGAAAAAGGTTAGCAGTATATAAAGATTATATCAAAAATTTTAATTGCTCTTAAAAAGAACCCTGCAGACTTCTTCACGTCTTACGCTGATAGAGTTATCTTTTCAATCACTTTTCAAGTGATGCTCTGCAAAAAAGAGTACGGCAGAGGAAAAGAGTTATCTGATCAGCATGTTACACCCACAGGCTCACAGTCTGTGGTTAATAAACAGCTCTCCACAGCGAAGAAAAAAAAAAAAAGAAGAAAAAATAGTGCTTGACCACAATCCTGAAAGCAGCTTTGGAAGACTCTTAATCAAAACCCTACCAAAGCTAGATGGGTTACCCATGGACAGAGCTACCGACTGTATTCAAGTTTTGTTCAGAATTGGTACCTTCTTGGAATTACATACCTTATTAGTACCTTACAGACATAGTCAAACACCATACAAAGAATTTTGCATTTCTGCCCTAATTCCTGGACTTCATTCATACAGTTCTTAACTCCACCGATAACAATTAAACTGGTTTTCATGGTTTTTCCTTGAAAATTTAATGAAAAGACGACCCTTTAAAGAAAAAAAAATTTAGAGATCATTCATCACTAAGATTTATTATCATTCTGGTACAGGCAAGATAAACTACTGGAGTTCTTCGTTCAATTCAACAAAACCTATTAAACATCTCTGAAGATCATGTATCTAACCCTAGGGCTGTAGAAGGCTTCTTTAGCATTCAAAGAAGAAACTGAGACAAAGCAATCAATTTTCAAGCCTCGTTCAAACAATTATTCTTTGCTTGAACAGAAAATTAACTGCTATTTCAAAGGGGTTTTCAGGTAAAACTTGAACAGTCAGGACTAAAACAGCCCTAGGCCCAAACTATGACACTTAGTGGTTGTATTTCCTGCATCTACCTGCACACTCCATGGAGCCTTTTTGCTGCTCTTCGTATGTGCTATAATCAAAGAAAATGAAGGTGTAGCAAACAGCACTCTCTTAACCACACAAACTGAAACCAATCTGAGTCATCTTCTTCTTGGGAAACTGTGGACAGAAATGCTGAAGACCTTATGTTCACAGAAATTGTTGCACATTGCCTTTCTACTGCTAGCTGCTATATTTCCATTGCCTTTTGTGTCTGGCCTCTGCAATCCAGTTTTAATAAAATCAATACAGGATGTAAAGTTTATAGAATGAATTAAATTACCAACTGTATCTTTACATATTTAACCAAAATCTGAAGTTCATACATATATATGTGTGTATGCACATATGGTATATGTTTGTGTATGCATAGATAAATATATACTCTTCACAAAGATTTGATGGTTGGACTCGATGATCCCAAGGGTCTTTTCCAACCTAAATGATTCTATGATTACACTAGCACTGTTATTTTGAACATGCCCTGTGGAAGAGTTCAGAAACATCAACTTTGCAGAAATTCAGTTTACTTTTCACGATAGAAGGACATGGATAGAAAAAAGTTTTTTAAAAAAAAAAAAAAGACAACTGCAGACTGCTTTGGTTAGCCAATTTCTAGGCTCAAGCATATCTTACAATGCCAGGCACAGTATAACTTTCAAGGGACAAGACAGTGCCAGAAGAAGAGTAAAGCTGCTGTAGGAGCAGCTCTTGTACAATCTTGAACCAATCGCTTCACGTAAGACTATGCGCTCAGGACAACTGTAACACTGCATTACTCCTGATACCCGGAAAGGGTGATACAGCCCAAAGCGAAAAAAACTTGCATCTTTTTACTGTAAAGCTGAAGTGTAATGCTCATCCTTAAAATAACACAACAGTTTTGGTAATATTAGTATCTGCTATCAAGCCATCCTCTGGGTCTGTACACGAACATTTAATACAGAAGGCAAGCTGATGATGTTAAAATGGGCAAAAAAATTTACTATTTCTTTTGGTTGCTTGTTCATGAAGGAGTGACACAGGAAAGAATTACGAAAATCT
Organism: Chroicocephalus ridibundus; assembly: GCF_963924245.1. Taxonomy (NCBI): domain Eukaryota; kingdom Metazoa; phylum Chordata; class Aves; order Charadriiformes; family Laridae; genus Chroicocephalus; species Chroicocephalus ridibundus. The sequence continues at coordinate 25,633,599 of NC_086291.1, read as the reverse complement.
GCAACTGCCTAGGAGGCAATGTAAAACCTTTTGCTATGAGGTGCTACTGACACTGCAAGCCAAATTCACAATTAACAAATCCAGGGCTGTTCGAATAGCTTAGCGCCCATCTCCCAGTCATTAATTAACAGAAGTAATTAATCTCAAAGTTTTGCCACAATCGGGTTATGAATTTTCCCAAGAAAAAGTTATCACGCTACCTAGTTACTATGTTTCAACATGTTGTGTTCACTTGAGCATAACTTGACCATCCAGCAAAGGACTGAAAGTTATGACACAGGCTACAATCTGCTTTTGCTTCTAAAAGGTTTTTTTCTCCTCTTTGGAATATATGCCTCAGCTGTCTAATTAAATACAGCTGAAATGCAATTTTCAAGGTAAAGTCTTAGGTGATATCAAAGGCATTGTTTACACCGAAAATACGGTAAGCAATACATTCTAAATTGTTGAGGGAACCATATCCCGTTTTGTGCTGAAAGTAGACGTTAAGCTCCTCTAATTTTTTTAAACATAACTTGAGTGAGGAATAATCAAAGCTTGTTGAGCAACAGCAAAAAATGTTACAATTCATGCTATTAGTTCAATGGTGTGCTCCGTTATAAGAATATTTATGTAAAGAGTATCCTTTTCTCTCTCCTGCCCCAAAAGTGAGAAAAGCGTTAGAAGAGCAATGCTATTACACACTCCTGTAGTTTAAAAACAGAGAAAGAGAAAGAGCAGCCCAAAAGGACAGTCTACTCAGTCAGTTAAGAAATAAATATTCAAGTACGCAAGCTACTCTTAAATTGCAAAAGCCAGGTATCCAATGGCAAAACAAAATTTTGATCCAACTATAACTAAAGATACGTTAGCACGACTAAGCCTATAACCCATTCAGGAGCTACCTACCATACATGAAGTGATAAGTTTATATTAACCTACATGAAACCTCTTAGGTGTTTACATGGAGTAGAAAACACTGTTGGAAAAATTAGTGGAATGATTTAAGAACAAATTTAAGAGTACATATAAACCTTGCTGCATTTCATGTATGTATGATCCTTTATAGCTGGAAGAGCCCTAGGACACTGTGAGACCCAAAAAATTAACACTGCTTAGAGAGCTATGCTATAATTAAGAAGTTATCTAAAAACACTTTTCTAAAAGAATAACAATAATCTTTATAGCAAAATTTTTCATCATGTCACACTGTTGCAAGCATATAGTGTCCTCATAAAAACCTCACCTTATTAATAGCTACACATGCAGTAGGGCTACCTCAACTTTCATTTGTTAGAACACTTACACACTGGCACAGGGAAATTAAAATGCAGGAGAACACACACTACAGCAGATCTTGAAAAGAAAAAGCTTAAAGATACATGGGTCACATTAAGGTCTTCCTCTCTCCTAAGTCGGCTTCTCCTGCTGCTCACTCATGCGGGGAGATCATAATTTTGTGTCTGTGATATTTCCACGGCAACACTGGTGACAGTGATGTCACAAATTCAGCCCTGACATAGCTTCAGGATCAAGTACAAGGAGCAGATGGGATGCGAGGGAGAAAGCCCCTATTTAAACACAAATCTCTTTCATAAGAAAGAAAGAGGCATGAGCAAAGAAACAGGTGAATGGATCACATTTTCAAGTATGATATATTCAAAAGATTATCCTAGCATGAAAATCTATTTAAAGGCAAGACCTACAATACAGGGTAACTGTCAAATTTGTTAGGCCTTATAATAAACCAACCTTGAAAGCTCCCTGTTTAGCATGATAAGCCTTGTGCTCCATTTCTAAAGTGGCGGTGAAGACAATACACTTTTGTCCCTTGTGAATTTCCTTTAAATAACTTTAACATTCAGATATATTAATTTGATACATCACTGTGCTCATAATACCACATGTAAATATGATGTCAAGCCCTCACTGGAGTGAGTTTGTTATCTGAATTAGATATAATATGAAGGAAATTAAAACAAATCCCAAATGGATCGCCAAGTACAGCAGGATGATAACCGGAATATTCAGCCGGCCCAATTTGATTGGTAAAAGGGGAACTGTACTTTTGTGCGGATCTGCAGACTCATGCGAGAATCAATACAACCTCCAAGTCATCTGAAACACCCCTAAACACCTTGCAAGTCACACGCTGCAGACTCCAACACTACTGGTATCAGACCTCCTCTTTGCCTTTGGCCACCCACCCCATGGATGAACAGCAACCAAGCCCACGTGGGGTAGAAGGGATGACAGCAAAAAGTGGAATAGAAGAGGGTGCACCCACAATACAGTCACAAATACAGTCTCCACATTAACTAAGGCAACAGTTCAAGGAGATGCACAGATTTCTTAAAGATGCTACTCTCCACAGGGGATAGCTGACAAACAGCACGAAACACTCACCAAGGGAGGCAGGGGAAGTGACTATGACCAGAATTCAGTCACAAGCGGCCATTCACAGAGCTGCAGGTAACGAGAAGTGGTTTCTTATGATAGTAGAAGTAGAAAGATGCAAAACAAAAATCAGAAGTCAAAAGGGAGATAAAAGGAACTAAAAGGACATAGATCCACGTTCTGATCACAGAAGAAAAAAACCCCACATTTTTCAAGATTTCAACATGAAGACATGAAAGGATTATCAACAGTCTAGCTCTCAGGAGGGAAAGGAAGAAAGGGAAATTGAATAAAATCTGCAGGTGGAAGCTGGGCCTAAGCCGAGATGTGAACAGGCCCCCAAGAAGGGCTGTCAGGTGGAAGCAGAGACTAAACGCACAGCGCGAGGAGGAACAGATCATAAGTCAAGTAGCTAAGCAAGGTTCACAGACATCACCTATGAAACAACCAAGGTAAAAACTGCAAAAGGGAGAGAATAGAAACTAGAATGTGCCATGATACAAACCACACGATGACCAGAGAGGTAAGAAAGCCCATCTGATTTCCCAAACCATGACTGTACCAACAGCAACTCAAAAAAGCAGGCAATAAACCAAACGACACTGGCTTGTCACAAAAAAGTGAAAATACCCAAGGACTGCACCAGGACCAAGATGTCATTCTGCAATTAAATGAGCAATCTTACGAAGAGGAGAAAAAAGAAAGGGGGGGGGAGGGGCGTGAAGCAGAGGAACTTGAGATATCAATAATGGATAATATATAACACAACAGGTCCAGAAAAGCCTGTTGGGATTGTCAGGAAAAGACCTAAAGAACTACAATTGCTTAGCTTCAGCAAAAATGTTGTTTGTAAACATAGTAGCCATGTACCCACAACACCAATAACAGAAATACTGGCTGAAACAAAACAAAAAAAAAAAAAAGAAGCTGTTTGGGGCTATAAACTTCCATAGGCTTCCAACCTGTTAGAGTAGTAAACTCTGGAAACAGCCTCCATCAGCACAGCAGGATAAGAAATATACTCAATTTTAAGATGTAGTTTATTGTTTTTACAATTGTGATTAAGACACAGCTGTCCCAGACTAACATGACTACACCACAACCCCAACAAGACTACTTCTCTCCTTGTGTTTTTATAAGGCAAACAACCTTGGATGAAAACATGAACCGAGTTCCCCCAATGGACTTTCTAGAGGTCACTTCATTTTCAGCACTGGAAATCCCATCTTCTTTTTACTCAAGAAGAAAAAACCCTCTCTCAGATAACTCTCACACTACTGCATCTCTTTTACCACATGTTTATAGAGACATGAAAACTGATGGCTAATGCAAGCTCAAGTCAGCACTCGTTGTTTGTATCATGTATCAAATCAAAGCAGCTGCAAAACATGAGCTAGAAAGACTCTTTCTGTTGTTCAGAAAAGAACTTACTTTCCTTTCTCCCTATCACACGGATCAAAATTAACATTCCACTGACAGACAGAATTAGCTTGTTCGCCTAAAATTAAATCATATATAAAAATCAACATTTTAAGACTTAAGAACCATAGAAGATACATTTCAAGTCCAAGCTTTGCAAGCATTTCTCTCAGAACAAAAATATTTTTACACTAACCAAAATGAAAATATAACAATAAAAACCCACGACAACTATGAATTAACACATTGATAGATTTTAAAAGGCAATAAAATAACCAAAGTCACTTTCTAATACAATCCCAGTCCAATAGCAATTCAAAACATAAGATGACACTAGATCAGGAAGCAAGCTATTTTTTTTTCCAGCTCTCGTTTCTATAAATAAATATCAGTATATTACCTTCATTTTCAGACGCTTGGCATTTTACTTTCAGTACCAAATCAAAGGTACGTTCTGGATTTTCCCTAGAAGAAGTAAACACAATTGATTAATCAGATATATGTTTCAAATAGTGTTTCTACTGTATTTAAATTGATTTATTTAAATTAATAAAATTTCATTAAAAAAAAATCAGAAATCAGATTCATTCTAAGGAAGAACCAAAGAGTCACACTTCCCTGTACAGCTTTAAAAAAAGAATACGCAAGATAAACAAGCTAAACTATGTGATTTATTTCAGTGATACAGTCACTGACTTATACATCAAATAGCTTTTAAGTCACTCCATCACACCACACCTAACAGTTGGAAAAAAGTGCTACTAAAATCCTTACCACTCAATCCAAAACATATTAATGGAATCGTGCCCAGCCTTTTATAACGCTATGTTTTATTTCTACTTAATAGGAACAGCCCATCATTAGACTTTCATTTTAATTCCATGAATTTAGCCACTACCTTTTAAATGCATAAGATTACCACCATAAGGCTGAGAATCACTTAGCTTCCTCTTTCACAAGGTATTGATCACTGTCTTTGACTTTAAAGGCTGAATCTCACGCGTGATTCAGCGAGTGAGAAAACATTAATGCAATAACTAGGGATGGACGCAATCCCAGGCTAGCCAAGAAGACGGAGCCTCCATATCTGCAGCAGCCATCATGGTCAGCTCTGTGTGATGGCCAATGCCTCTCTCCCTTCCCCAATAAATACACACCTGATAATAATGACCTGCTAACAGCAATTAACAGTCAACCTGATCCCATGCTAAATATTTATTAAAACATTTCTAAATGCCATTACTGTACCACCCAGCTCTCTCTGCCTACCAAGCACACTGCTATTTATATTAAAAACGAGTGGTATAACCGCACCCATATCAATTATCTATTTAACCACATAAAAGACTTGAACTCCCTTCTTGAGTAACGCTCCCACTGAAGTCAGCTGGAGTTTTAAGCAAATAAAAAAAAAAATCAAGACTTGGTTCCAGGTTTCTAGAATGCTTCAAATAAAGCATACAGCAAATTAACACACCATTGTCTCTTTAAAGAAAAAGTTTTGAATTAAATCCAAAGGCTGAGCTGGGGAAAATTTCAGCTGTCACAAATTAATTGATTCAGTACATACTTTCAGTGACCTCAGCACCATCATCAACTGAGATACGTAATTATACTCTAATTCAGGTTATGGAGACATTACCCGCCCGTACCACAACCTTTCCATGCATCATATTTTAAAGCATTTAGTTGGGAAAATCCTATCTCTACTGATCCTGTCTGTAGGAGATCAAGTTCTGCTCTGAGTTACAACAGCCTAAATCCAGATATTGGAGATTTACTCTGGTATTAAAGTCCGTCCGTTGTTCCTCTGGCTGGCAAGCGGGTTCAAAATGAAACTGATAAGGCTCGGCTTCGTTAAGCCACCTAGAAAACTGAATGACAAAAATCCTTCCTTTAGAAGAAGTGACATCTCCCTGTGACGTTACTCTGGCTCAGCTGCTCGGTGTATAGTCTGAGGCCATCTTCCCCTTCCATTCTTCCTAAAACCCAGACCACACAACGCTGGGTTTTTAATGTGAATCGGTTAAAGTGTTACAAACACCAAACAAGAACTTCTAACTCAACTCCTAGCTGTTACCCTCATGAAGAAAGCTCTTTGAAGTAACACTGCCTTCCGTCTTTCACTACACCACTCTAAATGTGCTTTTGCAGAAAAATGCTTCTAAGTTTACTCTTCACATCCCACTATGCTTAGAAGTGTCAAAAATGTGTCAAACTAATCTGAGAATTGTCAGACTGTCTCTCATTTCCTTTACAGCTACCCGGTAGCAGCCTTGCTTATTCATCACATATTTACATGGAGATTTTTGTCAATTTCTGAAACCCGTAATTTAACATCTTGTTGGTTTCCAATGTCAGCAAGACCTGGTGGCCGCTCCTGATGGGTAAGGCTGGACAGGAGTGCTTCCAAACACCTCAAAATCCCTTCGGCACCTGCCATACCATAATGGCAAAGAGAAGGTTTGTAATTACCGGGGAGATGAATGACACAAACCTTGGCCCACCAGCTGCCGCAGGGGGGTCACTGCAGGCAGCGCCGCTGCCCAGGCCTGAGGGAGGGAGCCGGGCCCGCGGGCTGCGGCCGCCGCAGGGGCACCCTGCCACCATTTCACGATCCCCTTTCACCGGCCACCGGCTGGCAGAGCGCAGGCACCGCTCCGCCGGCACCGACGCCCCTGACCCGGCGTGGCCGGGGGGCGCAGGACGGCGTCCCCCCCCTCACCACCGCTGCGGGAGGGCAATGTCAGAGCAGGCGCGCTGGGGCCGCCGCCGGACCGGGAGGCGGCGAGGGGCGGAGGAGCGGCCGCCGGCGCCGCAGCCGCCGCCTCCTCCTCCCCCTGCTGCGGGCCGGGGCGGGGGGCGCCGCGGGTCCCGCCTCGCCCCGGCCCGGCGCAGCGCTCAGCTCCCGGCCGCGCTGCCTCCCGCCCGCCCCGCTGTCACTCAGCGGCCGCGGCGCGCCCGGCCCCTCGCACGCTCCCGCCGGGTGGGCTCCCGCTCCCCCTCCTCCCCTCCCTCCCTCTCCGCCTGGCGGGCCCGGCAGGCCGGGGCGGCTACGAGGCCTACTCGCTGCCTGCCCGCCGCGGAGCTCGGCTCGGCCCGCCGCGCCTGACAGCCCCCCCGCCCTCCCCACTCACTTGAACCTGCTGTCCATGGTCACATCGCGGGCCCCCGGCGGCGGCTGCTCCGGCGCCCCCCAGGGAGAAGCGCCCCGCCCGGCAGGGGCGAGGGGGCAGCACCGGCCCCTCTCCCTTCGGCCGCGGGGGCGGCTCAGCGCGGCGGCGGGCGGCGGCCCATGGCTGCTCCGCTCCCCCGGCTCGGGCCGTGACTGCAGCGGAGCGGCGGCACCGCCTCCTCCCCCCCGTCTCTCAGTTCCTGTTGCGGCCGCTCCGGCACCTTCTGGGAACCAGGAAGCTCCGCGGCGGCCCGGGGAGCCGCCGGGGCCGGTGTCACCTGAGCCTGGCGGGGGAGGGCCCGGGGGCGAGCGGGGGGCCGCGGGGCCTGCCCCCGGCTGGGGCGGCCTAACAGCCCCTGCCCGCCCGCCGCAGGTGCGCCGGGCGCGGGCGGCCCCGCTGCGCCAGGCCCGGCCCGGGGCGGCTGCGGCCCTTTGCCGGGGGCCGGCCTGGGCCTGGGGCCCTCGCAGGTGGGGTGGGGGGCGCGCAGGTACGGCGGCGTTGGCGACCGTCGTGTTTTACCTCACGGACACCTTCACCTGCTGCCAGACACCCTGCTCGGATGAGTCGGCGAGCGTGTTTAACTTGCACATCTTAACTGCCCTTTCACATCCTTCGCGCACAGCAGGGAAGTGGAGCTTTCCGTAGTAAAGGTCATAAATGTTAATTTAACCTGCGGTAATCTGTTTAGCTTTTATTTTTTATCGAGTGCTAAACAAACAGCCTCCTGAGCTGCTGAAGAGGTGGTGGGGCGGGGGAAGGCACGGGAGTAAACGTGCCCTCCTGTAAACACACACCTAAAAAAGCCTTATACCCTCGAGTGTTTCCAGTGAGTTTGGAAAGGGAATTAAAAATAACACCGTCCTTGAGAGGCTTCCAAGTCTCATTCATCAGAGAGGCACTGAGCAGCCAAACTCCCACCTACACCGAGTTCCCCTCACCAGCATAGTATCACGGCGGTGAAAAAACGCGTAAATTTCTGTGGTATTGGGACAAAGGAAAAAACGTTCTTTTCACTCTTCCTCCAGAAAGTAATCATCGTATCAACAGTTAAGAAAAAACATTCAAGCCAATTACATATAGGACACATAAAACAGCATTAGTGCATTACTGAGGCTGAAAAATCAAATATTCAGAAGTCAGGAAATTACGAATACTAACTTTTCCAAAGCAATATCGTTTTGGCTTCATTACACATCCTACACACCTCACAGGATATAGATTAAATAATAATAAAACCTATCGATGTGCAGCGAAAGCGATTGAATGTTGTGGCAGAAACCTTAGCTTTGGGATTTTCTTGGGTTTTAAGTACTTACTTTCCCAGCCTTTATTTTGCAATAATTCTTGGCTGCGTTTTAACAGCCAGTATTTGCGACTCCCACTGAAGTAGATTAAATCATTTGGGGCTTTGTATCCTTGACACATAACCCCATATAGCTCGTGGGGTTTTTAGGAAAAAATCATCAGATGTGTCTTTTTGTATACGGTAAGAGGCCCTTGAAGAAGGCAGCTTTAGCTCTCCCGCTCTTAAATTTGACTTCTCCGATGGGATGGGTCTGCACGAAAGGGCCGGGAGACAGAGGGAGCGATGGCCGTCCCTGCTTCTCCAGCGGCCATGGGAAGAGCAGGGTAGGGACCGTCCTCCTGCCCCCGGCGCTGCTCAGCAGCAGTGCCCAGGGCCGGCGGCCACATCCTGCACGCAGGGACGTTGCAGAACCGAAAGAGAGGGCTTCAGCAGCAGCAAAATAGAGCTGGGTACAGGAGAAAGCATGTGTGGGGAGGGAGACGACCACAATCTTGTCTGTATGTCTGTCTCTCTCTCTGCCTCCCTTCCACCCTCCGTCTCTCCCCCCATACGTACAGTAAAGCACACGAAATTTGAAACTCTCTTGCTGCAAAAAATGGGCAGTAACTTAGCAAGATTGAATTTAGATTGGATGATTATCCAAATATCGAGACGTTTTATTTGTGGAAAAACTCCATTTGAAGCGTACCAGAAAGTGAAAAAAAAATAAATGCTGTGTTTCAGGATTTCAGTAAATCTGTATTTTGGATTATATTAAATATTTTATAAGCCTGTTGTGAGTTTGCTTCTCTCTTCTCTTAAGCTGCTGCTGCTTGCCACTTCTGTAGGCAGAAGAGTGGTCTGGCAGCCTGTCAAGCGGATCCGCTGTGTGATTCCAGCCAGTCTCTTGGACTGGTGTCTGTCTTGGCAGGTATGACCATCAGGTCCCTTGGAATTTATTTTATAGTAATTGGAGAAAAAATAGGTAAGGTTTCTTTCCCAAAGTAAATACGTGCCTTGTCACTACAGTAAATTGACTGGACGCAGTGACTAAACCTCTCCCGCCTGGAAGAGCAGGAAGAGTAGAGAAAGTTCAGGTTTAAAATAGGGGGCATATGAGAGGAAACCCTGTTGAGATGAGGCTCACATCTCTCAGAGCTATTATTTCAGTCCCTGTGAAAACTTAAGCAGACATATATGCCCAGGTTACACTTAGTTCATGTTTTTAAGACTCTTGTGCCACCACAGCAGCTTTTAATGAAAGACAATGTTTTAGGAAAGATGCTGGTGTTCAAAACCACCGCTTGCTGCTGCGTTGTTTTCAGCCCTTCCCTGGGAAAGGGTTGAGGCAGAAGAAGAAACTGAAAGAAAAACCTAATAGATATGCAGAGAATGGATTACTTTACTATATTCTGAATCCGGGAAAGCCTAGTTTGCTTTTCTTTACTCTTTGATTTTCCTTTTCAAATTAGAATCATGAAGCAAATGGTATTTGGGCTCTTTAGAGTCAGCTGTTCGACCGGGTAATCTAGAAGACACAAAGCATTTTTCTTTATGCTTTGCATAACATGAAAATGGCTGAATTCTGCCTAAATTCTCTCCAAATGTCTCGCGTAGGAACTGATATAAGAGGTTTTGCAGGGGGTGGGGGATGAACATTTATTTCATAGATATGAGCAACTAAAAAACCGGTAGTTTAAAGATGAAGATTCTTACTCAGTCTTAATCGTAGTTTGCCAGTGATGAATACTCATTAGTCATCTTTGTAGCACTGTAATAATGTAAAGGAGCTTTAAAACTGATACAGATATTTATAGACACTATTCAGCTCTTATGTGCTGTCAGTAACAGAGGTCTCAATGTAAATTGAATTGGATCTACAAGTCTTAATTTTCTCCCAAACTGATTAATACTTTGCAGTAAGTGGTTGCATGAAAAATACCCAAAGTCTACTTCATCTGAATCAGATAAGAAGAGGATGGAAGTGCCATCAGGGCAGCTCCATCTCAAGGATCAACATAACAGAATGTATAGTATACTTTTTAGTTTACAACCAAATTCAATATGGAAACAACAGGAGATGTAGTTGAAAAACACCAAACAAAATCCAAAAACAAGCATCCACATCCTTTCTAATATGGAGCAATCTGCCATTCTCTGCCAAATCAAAACCATGTGGGTTTGGGTCTATAAAAGTGATGCAGAGCAGGGTTAGGATCTCAGAAAGGGATATGAGAAACAGACAAGAAGTGGCCACACATCTTGTCGCTTGGAAGTGGTGGAGCCAGGGAGAGAACTTCTGTGAGAATCCAATTACTTTTTTAAAGTTGAAACCATTACGTACACACATTTAGTGATTTTCTTTTGGCAGGGAGGAGACAAAAGGGACAGACAGAAGAGAGAAGGGAAAAGCACAAAGCCTCTGAAAACAAGAGGTATTCTGTTAAGCATTTAGGACGGAGGAATGTGAATCCTCCCAATGCAAACTGCAAGCCCACGTGCTTTGTGGGAGGAGATTCACTGGGAGCGCAGGAAACAGAATTTACCCTACAAACAAAGGTGACCCTATGAAATAAGAGGGGGTTTAGGGATCACTGACCGAATCTGTCTCTGTACAGGTCCAAATCTCCCACCCCAACTAGCTCCAGCAAGGCTTTTTTTCGTTTCTGCCCAGTTCTGAGGTAGAAGAGAGCTCTCATCATCTCCGTAAGCCTGAGAGCATTGTATTGTGAATTAGGGGATCATAACTATCACAGCAGTCCTCTTGGGCCAGGTACATTTCATTTAATAGTAAAACATACTACTAATAAAAGTAGTCTTCCTCTTAAATGCCACTGAAACCCATAAAGGGATTTCCTTCAGAACGTTGTTAGCAGAGCTTGCTGAAAAAGATGTTCTCCCCTGGGAACACCAACGGGTTTTGTCAAAAATGGGAAAAGATGCAATTTCCCATTGTATGGTGATAGCAGAACATTTCTTGGAACACGTTCGTATCGTCAGCACTTTATACCTGGTACCAAGAATTATTTCTTCATTTGCCACTGAGACTGTTTGCACTGCGATCCCTTTTAATCTTCCTTCAAACAAGTTACAGTTGGTTTATGTTATCTCAGCCACTCTCAGTACATCTCCTAACAACGTATTCACCTTGCCAGACCTCACAAACTGGGAAAGCATCTCTTAGAACAAAATATTGATCTCACTGAGAGGTTGCTGTTCATTTTAATGGGATTGGAGGTTATTTTTTTTTATCAACTTGTTTGAATGTTACACATACTCATCCCAAATTGTAAATGACTGACAACGTACTCTCCCTACGTGAAGTTCTCCAAAGCCCCAAATTCACAATCATCAGTTTCCCCAATTAAACTTCTTAGCCATAATACTATCACAAGGCAATTTTTAAAAGAGAAAATACTTTAAAGAAACACCAGATACCTACATTAGGTCATTTCATAATTCAGCTTCTTTAGACATAGTCATTGATTTAAAATAGGTCTCTTTCAAGAAGCACGTGGAGTTATTAACTAAATATATATAGCAAATACAGGTCTACAAATATTCTACATATTTATTGTGACTCCTTGCATGATCCATCCAGACCTCTTTTTTCATCTTATAATGTTATTCATTCAAAAAAACAAGGTAAAGAACTTAGGTTTTCCTGCTTAAGAACAGATGGTGGTTTAAAGAAAACAAGAGCAAAGGTGACACTTTGAGAAGGTGTAGACCTGGCTGGGCAGGGCATTGGTGTGAAAGTTCTGCTGTGCTATCATTAAAGTTTGGGGATCCAGCATTCCAGTAGCTGTCATTGTCCCTTCGGCCATTGTATGTGCAAATGCTAATCTGCCCAAACAGGCACGCACAGGTAAACACACTCATTAATTAATCAGTGAACTCCCGGGGAGAGATCGCTGCTTGGATCGGAATGAGGATTCCCAGGCTTTCTAATCAATGTGTCCTACCAACGAGACTGAGAAAACAGCTCTTCTTAATCAGGTCAGCTGTAATTGCAAGTTTAACAAAGGAGCTAAATTCAGACTACAGAGTTTTAAGTTTACTCAAAGTTTACTCAAAAGTTTAAATGGTTATGATATGGCTCTATTAGCGCAGCACTTGGTTTACTCGTGGTATTTGCAAATCTTCACAGTCTGATTGTAATACCTTCTGTTAGTTAGATTTGCACCATAATCTACAGAAGATGTGAAGTATGTGTCTAGTAAATATTTACAAGCCTTCTTAAGGTTTAACCAGACGTTTGCTTTACCTATGCATTCCTAATGTCTTATCAGTGGTTTGGATGTAAATTAATTTAGGAACTAAAAATTAATAATATTTCCATGCATACTAACCTCAATTTGTAGACCATTTAGAAAATTATTTGGTTGGATTTCTAATTTATGCAGACATGACAGCTGGCAGAATCTAACAGTAGAATAAACCACCTTTCAGCTCTGCTGCCCAAATCCAGCCTTCAGCTTGTGAATACCAAGTGCTTTCCGGTGGATGTTGATTATTCATCGGAGTGTTTGAAAACAAGCAGTGGTCTTTGCCCACTTTCGGTTTAGATGCAAGTCAGACACCTTGCAACCAGCCTCCCCATTAGGAAGTTCAAAGAAATGAAAGACTGAAGAAAGAAACCGTTCTCTTCTTTGCGTTAAAAAAAAAAAATCCCTCCAAGAAAGGTTTGAGAAACATTGATGGCAACACTAAGGGAATACACCCAATTCTTTCCTATGGTTAGTGATTGTTGTGGAGATTTTTTCAGCCCAGCAGATACAGTTTTCTTAAGGATGAATTTTTTAGTGAAGCAGCGGGGTCAGACGGCATCTTTCAGTATGCACGGTAGAAGGAAATCACTCATTCAAGTCATTTGCAAGTAAAAGTTTCTTACCAGATTGAATGCTTTCTTGCTGAATAAATTCAGTTCTTCTGTGTAGGCAAGGATATACTCTCACACTTCTCAAATGTATATTTTAAATGCTGTGGGTTGTTGGCTACCTGATGAATCTGGTACTCATTAAAACTACCATATAGCAAGAATTTTTTTTTGCCATATTTGGAAGCTATTTTAAAAATTTCTATTCAAAGCAGTAAGAAACTGATTTCTGCTATCAGCCATAAAAAAATTCCATACTGTTGTAATCTTCTGAATATGGACTTCTTGAGGGGAGGCCAAACATACATAAAATTAGGAACTGAACTTTATTAAAAGAAGGATGTGTTAAAAATCTGTAAGCTGTTTTGGAAACTGTCTGCTCCATCTACCAAAAAAAGTTCCAAACCAGTAAATCAAGCACTACTAAATATTAAAAGAACAGTTTCCAGCTGTTTATTTGCCATGGATTAAGGCCCTCTGTATGCACTGGCATCATTATGAAAGAGTATATGCTGACAGATGTTTTGTATGGAAATTAGTTACACAAAAAGCCTGTTTTCAGCTCTACAAACAGTATTTAATTTACAAATAGCCAATAGAGGTGGTAAATGTTTATATTCACTTGCATAAAAAGATTAAAAAGCACCGTATGTTTTCCCCTATCAGAATATCCTGCGGAATATCCTTAACTCATGTTCTAACACTGTAGCTGGCATAATGGGGAGCCCACAGTGCCAGCCTCTTAGGCCAGAGATTTGTCTTTGTCTTTTGTTTTGGATTCTTTGCTAATAATTAATTGCATCAGATAATTCAGCAATTGCAACCTTTCTTCTTAGGAAAAGGCAAATTTCCCCTAGTATGAAATTAATTTATTAATATTTTTTCTATAAAGCAAAACTTATATCGCTGTGCAATGTATGAATCCTAACGTAGGTATATAGCAAGCTTTTTGAAGAAGAATACCCACTCTTCAGTTGCTCTAACACTTTGTTATGCAATTAGATCACAGGTAAATCACTGAAATATCAAACACATCTTCTGCAGGTTTCCTCATTCAAAGGTCTTAGGACAATTGACCTCGTTATCTTTGTGCTAAATAAATACAGACAGTTCAGACAGATGGTTTTAGGTCCCTATATGTCTTTGCCATCGCTGACTCACCACTGGATCAGATACTGAAAGCACTAAACTGACTGGGAGATTGTACGCACAACAGATGTGAGCGTAATCTCCAGTAATTAACTAATACGGTAAGCTGCCATAATTATTGGATGCTTACTGAAGAAGCTATTGAGTTTAATATCTGGCTAGAATATGATTGGAAGAAGGAAGTGACAGCTCAAGAAAAGCCAGACCGGTGGGCTGTCCTTGGGACAGTACAGCCCTACTACAGCCATGCATTATACAGCTGATGACTTTAATTAGCAGAACTAGTCCAGCTGCCTACCCTAACCACTGGAGCTGTAGGTCCAGTTTAAGCGCAGAAGAATGGTAAGACACCGTACTATTTGGCATTTGAGGGAATGTGCTTAAGAGAGTCCAGAAAGATGGCAAGAGCTGCCTTGTGCAGCCGCCTCACCATTTTATTTCAGGACTTCACTCCTCGCTGCTGTAAAAGCGAACACAGGGTTCTTATCAGTTCTCAAGTGTTGCTGCAAGTCTGCCACAGGATCAGGCCGTTTCGTTCTCAGAGATCCAGGCAAACACAAAAATTAAATCATACTGATATTACTTATTTTGCACAGAATTCTCCATCTGTTGCTTTTCTCAATAGTTCCATTAGAAAGTTGTTTTGCCTTATACTCTGTTATATTATTAACAGATGTTGGAGCAGAGTAATGCGTACGTGTTCCTGATACAAGTGTTGCTAAGTGCAAACCTCCACGTGCTGTCCTAGGGCTTGCATTCTGACACTGCACCAAAGTGCCTCACTGCCGCATGAAATCACACAGGTGGGAAGGGACCTCCAGAGGTGACCTCGTCCAGCCTCCTGCTCAGGGCAGGTCATGGTAGAGCAGGCTGCCTGGGGCCTCATGCAGGTTGGTTCTGAGTAACTCCAGGGGTGGAGGATACTGCAGCCCCCTTGGGCAACCAGCTCACTCCAGTGTTTGACCATCCTCACAGTATAAAATAAATTACTGTATCAAGTCAGAATTTCTCATATTCCAACTCATCTTCGTTGCCTCTTGTCCTGCCACTGTGCACCTCTGAGAAGAGTCTGGCTTCATCTTCTCTGAACAGAACAGGGGGGTTCCCCCTGAAGCCACCTCTCCTTAGGGCTGAACAAGCACTGTTGTCTCAGCCTCTTCTTCATCACAAGCTCCAACCACACAACATCTTGGCAGACCTCCACTGGACTTGGTCAGTATGTCACTGTCTTTCTTGTGGTGGGGAGCCCAAAACTGGGCAGAGTAAACAAACAGAGGGACTAATGACTTCCCTTCAGCAGCAGGCTGTCCTTCTGCTAATAGAGCCTGGAATGCAATCAGCCTCTTTTTGCTGCAAGGGCATGTTGCTGCCTC
The DNA here is from genome assembly GCF_963924245.1 of Chroicocephalus ridibundus. Taxonomy (NCBI): domain Eukaryota; kingdom Metazoa; phylum Chordata; class Aves; order Charadriiformes; family Laridae; genus Chroicocephalus; species Chroicocephalus ridibundus. The sequence goes on along the minus strand of NC_086291.1, from coordinate 25,617,942 downwards.
ACATGCAGCTCATCCACCAGGTCCCCCAGGTTTTGTTCCGCAATTCTGCTTTCTGGGCCTTGAATCCCCAGCCTGTATTGCGTCAGGGCCTTGAGTGAACTCCCCCTTCCAGGATTTTAGTTGGTTCAGGAGTTTAGTTGACAGAGTTCAAGGTCAGCCTTTTTGCTGATCTGAGCTGTTTGTTGGGAAGAAAGCTAGAGGCAGCCTCAGGAAGGGCCTGCCTGCCTCTCCGTCCCTTGGGAGCTGCTTTCAAGCTGAGGATTTTGCACTTGGCCTCTGCTAGAGGCACTCTGCAGCTGTGCTGCAGCTGTGTCAGTGCCCAGCCTCGTACCTCCCTGATCCTGTCCCTCATCCTGACCTGCTGACTTGATTTCTTGGCTTGACCTTGAACCTGCCTCATCACAACAGACTTGCTGGGTGGCCACTGGATTGAGGCTGACACTGGTCACTGTTTCCAGGAATATGGACAATAAGCCCTTCTTTTTGCCCCTCACATCCTTTGCTAATTTCAACCCTTTTGGATTTTGCAATTCCTTCTCTGTGCACTCAGGCCGTGTCTCTGTGTTCCTCCTGGGCAGCCGTCGCAGCTTCCTTCTTCGGCGTGCTTCCTTTCTGCATCTGAGCTTGGTCCGGAGCGCCCTCTTCATCCATGCTGATATTCTGTTACGCTTGCTTTACTATCTGCAATTGCAGTAGACTGCCCTTATGCTCTAAGGAGATTGTCCTTGAAGACTGACCTGCCCTCCTGGGCCCCTTTTCCCTCCAGGTCTGTCTTCCATGGGAACTTGCCGAGTCTTACAGTCATTGCATCCAAGGCTGCCCTTGACCTTCACTTTTTCAACCAGCTCTTCCTTGTTTAGAGTACAGGTCCAGCAGAGCATCTCCCCTAATCAGTTAATTCATCACCTCCTTCAAGAAAATGTCTTCAATACACTCCAGAAACCTCCTGGATTGGTTGTGCATGGCCTTGTTACCATTCTAGCAAGTATTAGGGTGTTTGAAGTTCTCTATGAATGCCAGGTCCTGTGATACAGAGGCACTGAAATACAACAGAACTAAACGATAATTCAACTTTGTGCATACAACGTGTTTAGACTTGAAATATCCCTGAAAACACATTACGTGATACCAAAATAAAACCTCATCATGCATGACTATAGCATGAGTAGGAAACACAGCTAGAGCTATGGTGCAACTGCAGTCGACAGGACAATGTAGATTGACACGATGAGACTGAGCCTCCAAGCCAAGAGCTCGAGATGTCAAGTAAGAGAGCATCATTCTAAGTCCTGAATTTGATGTTGACCCTGAAGAAGCAGGGATAACAACATCCTCATCACTACCACTTCTTGAAGCAGTTAATCTCTGAACGTTTCTATCCAAATACTGGCATTAGCAACTCATGAGATCCGATGGACTATATAGAAATATAGTCGTCTTGAAATCTTCATTTCCAAGGATCAACTTCTTTATTTCTGTTGCAATCTCCTGAAAAACAAAGCAAAAATATTATTCGAGGACCTTTTGCACATTAGCGTGTAATTGCACTATATCATAGTCCAAGGGCATGTTCTTTCTATTATCTCCTGAGTTTCTTTGATGCCAGCTGTTAAACATGGTATTTTGTTTCCCGGCTTCTATGGCAAAGCATTACTGATGTGCATTTCAAAAAGTGTTGTGAAAGCTGTTATCATTCAGCTCTTCACAGTTTGCTCATCTCATCTGGTATTGATTAATTTTTACATGTTAATCAGGGCTGGGCCTGTTCCACAGAGTCCAAACCAGTCAATCTGAAATTTACCAAGTGAAAATATTTTGGAGAGCTTAATAAATATTCCTGGTACCAGCATTTACGCTTAACATAAGTGTACATATTACTGACACAAGCGATTGCAATTGTTTGTTCCACTTTTCCTACTAAATTACAAAACATTTTGCACAACATTTTTTTCCTCAAATAATGTATAGTAAGCTTGGCAAGTGGGAAGACACAGGGAATAGTTTTACAAAACAATATGTCATTTTTCTTTTTCACAGAACATATGTCAGCCACTAGCAGACTCAGGAGATCTAATCCATATGAGAGTTCCTCAAATGTGTTACAAAATACAGGCAGAATCTTGCAAAAGGAATTTCTTTCTTCAATTTATAAGCCTGGGATGACAATTAGGTCTAATCCATCATTTAATACAGTTAATGTAAAAAAAAAAAAAAAAAAGAAAGAAAAGAAATCATTCCTTTATCTCTTTTCCCCAGTAAAACTCTAGGGTATATTAAGGGACCAGCTAAGGGAATAAAACCTGGTTTGAACTGTAGGACCTCTTTAATAATCTCCTAGTTTAGCCTGGAGACACAGCATACTGTGATTCTGATGTGATGCAACTTATCTTCAGTTTTGTAATCTACAGAGTGTATTAAAATTATGCGCAGTACAAAGTGTGCTATCAATCTGCTCACGTCATAGAAGGTGTTTTTATAACAGACACAGTAAGAGGTGCTTGAAGTAGTCTAACTGTGGTGCCCATGAACTTATCCAAATGCCTGCGATTCCCTCTGCTGTTTTCTCGAGACTGCCTCTCTTAAATGTTATCAGTGAAAAATTTAGATTTCACATCATGTGATCATCAACTTGTAACAGCAATAACCCAGAGAAGTAATTTGATAAAGTAGTAACACGTTATGCTTTATTGTAAGATGATTTCTGGCCTGCTGAGGAAGTCGTGCAGTATTTTCAACAAATCTGGGCATTATCTACAGAGTGAGTCTTCTTTGATCACACAGTTTATACAGCAGAGGAACACAGTCATCCACTGCCAGTAAACAGAAAGATATTTATCTAACCTATTTTCTTTTTGACCATTCAGAAACAAAGACAGCAACCTCTCTGCACTTCTCAAACCAAATAGTTGCAGGCTTTCGCTCCTTGCAACAGAAGAATTGGTGCAAACTACTTCTAATGTACGCAACAAATCAGCATCCCTCCAGTCCATCTGCTGTATTCCACTACACATGAGACATGCCTAACTCAAAATAACCACTAAAGTACGGCAGTGCTGGGATCTGCTACTATAGCTAATCTTTTGCTAAACTCATCCTGCAGTTAATGTAACCAGCCATATGAAACCCAAGTGAATTAACTAGGGACAAGCAGAGTATTCGGGCAATTCCCTCCCCTATTTCCTAGTGACCGTGTTCACAGTTAAGCATCTAAGAGAAAGCATCTGCAGAACCAGGCCATGGAAATATCTGCCAACATAGAATCTTTTTCTTGATACCATAAAACCAAAATCTACAATCTCCTCATAGCTTTGGAAGAAGCTATATTTAAAACACATGTCCCGCAGCGGTACTGCAAAGCAAATAGGATCCTAAACAACTGGGACAAGCACTAGTTGACCTGCAACCTGCAAGGGAATTTTCTCTGTGCTGCTTTGCTTCCTTTGCTGTTCATTTGCTGTCTTCTTCATCTAATATAGGGGATTTACCTCTGCAGAAACAGCATGGAGCTGACAAGTGAGTGCTTGGGAAAAAGACAAAGGGTCCTAAAGGATAAGTACTAGTGGTGGAAAATTTCTCAAAGCTCTCTGACAAAAAAGTTGGACTTTCTTTTTTCCATATGAAACAGTATGCTTTTATATGACAAGAAGCAACAATGGTATATACAGTGCGTTATGACTAATTTACCTTAAAAAATGGTTTTCTCTGTCCTTAGAACTTCTTTAGATTTTACTGCCTATTCATTTGTATCTATGAAATACTTAAAAGTTGAAAGTGTTCTTTCTGTCTGTAATGTTGTTAAATTCCCCTGAGAATATTAATTAGCATTTTTCGTTTCAAAGAACATTTTCTTGTTGTTCTCTGCAATCATTCTTTGGGTAAAAAGTTTATATTACTGAACCTTTTGTGCAATCTTCATGTTCAAAGAAGGAATCTTTATGTGACTACATTCAATTCAACCTTGTCTGCTTTGGTATTTTACCGAATATTCTCAAAATCATTTTCCCTGGCATGCTTTTTTCTTCCACATTCCTGTGTTGTCAACTTCTTTCTTTTTGCAGGTAGTTCCTTGTCTTCAATTTCCAGTGCTCTGTGCTGTTCTGCTGTCACTTATTTATCAACTCCATCTTCTGTGCTCCTGCCATCAACTCTCTCCATGTTGGACGGAGGCACAGATATCAGATAAAGCCTTGAGCACTGGGATAAAGTTGTTTTCCAGTTAAAAAAAAAATAAAATAAAAAATCTTTCATTCAGTGTTTCAAAATCCCTCATTCCCTAGCTTGTATATAAACTCAAATTTGAGAATAATTGATGTTGAAATGTCTGGCTGAGTATACAGCCTGCTGAAACAAGAGCAGGAGAGCTCCCTCCGTCCACTCCCATAGTTTGTGTGAATCCATGTGGATCCGGCAGGAGACTGATTCAGTGTGTCAGGGGTTGGGGACTGAAGGAGACCTGTACATCCACCCAAACAGAAACACAGGGTCCTCTGCTGTGTGTGAGGGCATTTTCCGGGAAGAGAGAGGAGTGTGACGATGCTAAACCAAACAAGAGAGGAGAACACAAAGGTCTCTTTGTCAAGTATCCAAGACACAGTTGCCTTCATCCTTTCTTGGTGTGCAGAACGCTTCCCCTGGCCTCCTAATGAAGCTGCCAAACACCCGCCCTCTTAATATTTCATGCATCATTTCACTGCGTAGACCTTTCTGTCCTCGGCATTCATCCCGTATCAGTTTTTATCCACTGTACCCTTACAGTCCTGGGGAGTGAGTAACTTCACTCGTGAGGCTGCTGTTAGAGAAAGCAGCACTGCCTTCCCCAGCGAATCCAGAAGGTTTTACACCGGGACTTCAGACTGTAAGAATGAACCTGTGATCTCTTTCATGGGTGAAACTGTCCAATCAGATTCCGTCAGCAAGCAATCCCAACCCAAGTTCACATCAGGGATCATTGCTGGTTTGTTTTCCAAGTGCCAGTATTAAAAAAAAAAAAAACAAAACTGAGAAATCAACTAAGTTTGGCAACGCCCAAATTGGCTGTTTGTAGCAGAACTATATAGAGTAATCCAAACCAAAAAGTTTTATATAGTTACACCGTTTCCGTCTATTGCACCTTGAGGCACAGAAGAGTGCTCCTTTGTGCAGCAGCAGGAAGCTCATTTTGGGCTCATTCAGATGCACTTTGTTACCAAATGAGTCACTGTGGTCTTCGTCTCTCTCTCAACGCAAGTTTATATTTGGGTTTTTTTTTCATAGTTTGCACTCTGCATACATGAACATTTTTTAACATCCATTTGTAAAGTTCAATGTTATGTTGATAACATGTTTCCATTTTTCAGAACAGCCTCATTATTTTTTTTTTAATCCACTTAGATCCAAAATAACAGGCTGTGCTTAGAGGCAGGGAATAGACATGTTGAAGGAGACAGATTATGCCCCAGGTCGTTAACATCAGTCCATCTTCACAAAAGTCAGGTACCTTACGCCAGCTGATGCTTTGGCTTTGCATTTTAAGCTTCCAATAAGAAATTATGAAAACAATACTGAGAGCAATCTAGAGAGTTATAAAAAAGCTTTGGAATTATTATTTTAAGATTTAATTTCTGCATTTTTGTATAAAACCCAAATGTTTACTAATCGGGTCAAGGCATGTGTCTATTCAGGAGCCATCACAGTATTGTTGAAGAATTTGGCAAAATTCTCAGATCTACTGAGTGCTTATTGCCAGAACGCTCTGTCATTTTCCAAGAAATGTGTATTTCTTGGACTCGTTGTCCCAGCTGGTTTATTGATTTCATGGTTCTCCTTTCCAAATCGCTGTTCCAGCTCATTGATGATTCTATCCAGTGCTGGTTACACAAAATGTTGTTGAAAGTCATCTTTACTTTGAAAAGCCATGTGTTGACCAGTATTTTTAGTTGACAGATATACTCAGCCAGGATGACAATCTCCAAATTTTCTACTCCTGTGTTTTTTCCGCAGAAGGCAATGAGCTGTTTGCTGCAATAAACTCTTCTGGTTTGCCCATACTTATGGCCACAATCCATGCTCTAAATCACTGTCTACATTATTTTAACATAAATCCCCTTTCAAATACCCTTCTAATTCAATGGCATGCTGTAAATCAAATACACACTATTATAACTGCCTTGAGACTCTACTGGAGCTCTTCAAATATACTCTTTAAAGGCACTGACTTTATGGCAAACTTCAGGGTAAATTTACAGCATGATACACAAAGACTTAGTCACAGGATAAAATTCTGCATGCAGAGAAGCTTAATAGCTTGGTCTTCTCAAACATGCAGGTGGTTCACTTTACAAATATATATAGTCCCACTGAAGTTAGTGGAATTATGCGTATGCTTAAGGTTAAGTATATGCATAAGTATTTTCAGGAATATTTCCAGTACTGCCATTTATCTAAACAGCTACACATTTAAAATCTTACCTTTAGCAACTGGCTAAATTTTTTTTCCTCTTCCAAAGTGCTTCATGTGCTTTTGGGGTGGCCGGAAGTTTCTTGTGGTTGGCAAAGCTTGCTAAAAATAATCTACTAGCTTAGATTGGCTCCAATTAGTCACACTGATTAAAACTGTTTCTGAGAAGTGGACCTGAGCGATAACAGTCAGACGTGAACAGTCGACAGGGGCAAGTTTAGGGCCATCTCAGTTTGCTCTTACGGTTTAGGACGAGGAGGTACATTACAGGTTTGCAGAGCTTTATTAAGCTAAATGGAATATAGGCAAAGGCTACACCACTGTCTTTCCCTCCCCCAAGAAAAAAAGCAACAAAAGAGAAAAACTCAGCACGATCTCTATCCCTCGCTCTTGCTCCCCACTGACAGAGAAGGCTACTTTTGCCGGGCAGCCTCGGAGTGCTTCTTTCTCCGCTTCGTATGTATGCCTGAGGCTTTAAACCCTTTCAGCCCAGCTGATTAGAAAGGATATCAAGCTGACAGCCACGATGATGAAGACCAGGAACGGCATGAATAATAGTCCTCATGGTTTGGTATAAACTAATATATCAGACATTTTCCAAGAGATCTCTACCACTGCACAGCAGCTCCCCTTTTGACCTGCAGCTGGTCTCTGGGTACACGAGCACGTGAACAAACCAAGACTAGGACAACCGTAACAAGGAACAGTCTACACTTCAAAACCCAACTCTCTGATCATCTTGTCAGGAATAACAGGCTCTGTAAAAGACAGGACATATTGAAAATGCTAAAAAAGTTCAATTGGCTAATATTTGTACAGCAGTTTTTCTGTACGATAATCTAAGAGAAAATGTCTCAATGTACTTGCCTTCCAAAGGAGTCCCAAAAGAGGAGTCCAGATTGCAATTCACATCTAGATTGTCTGATTTATGAAGCTCCTCATCTGCTGAATACAGCAGCCTACAGAAACTAATCCCAACGTGCTACCTTTATGAGAAAGCTAAATATTATTCTCTATTTCCTGGGCAGAGAACTAAAACCTGGAAGATTAAACAATCCACTGCATAGTACTGAGCAAGATGTTGGCAACCGCAGACCGTGTCAATGCCATTTCTGCCCCAGTATTTCAGATCGGTGTCAAACACTATCATGAATGATTGCTTATTTTGTCAGAAAAAGACCTTCTCCCAGCTCAACAGAATTTAGGTAACAACCCATCTTTCTGCAGTCTCTTCGTTGTTTAATGGGCTCTTCCACAAGGACAGTATTAGAAAATAGTTGATTATCACAGATATATTTATTCATCTCAAGACCACCTCAGATCATACCACAAGATTAATAGTGCCAACTGAAGGCCTGATCTGACTACTTTACTCGCATAGACGAGTTCTTGCACATACACAAGCACTCTGCACTCAGTGACACAATCCATTTGACTTACCCACACGAGTGTATAAAGTCCTGGAATCACGGCAATGAGGCTTAACTGCTCAACAGACAGGAAACATCCAAGTTATATGTAAGTTTCCGAGTAGTTTAAAATGGATGCCTACCGTCCCTAACATTTATATAATACAAGAAACTTGAACAGAAAAATTAAGAGATAAACTTGCTAATGTGTGACTGAACACAGATATTATACAGGTACTCAAAATCTAGGGAAAACATCACCCTAACCCCAAGCCGGGTACCTACAGCTGGTGTTTAAGAAAGGAAAATGGTACAGGGTGGTAGAATTATTTATCAGTGATGTGATAAACTATAATGAAATAAGCAAGGAGACCATAGTTAGAAAGTTTTTTTTTTTTAAATAATATGTAAGAAGCATGAGAAGAGGGGGTCTGGAGAGGCCACCCCAATAACAGAGTGGGTTTCAATAGTAGGTTATTAGAAAGCTGAATACTAACAGGAATTCTATAATAAGCAATTTTAATTTTGCTTATGTGAACCAGTGTTTCTACTAATGATTTGTCAAAGTTATTCCTGAACATGGCAGCTGACAGATTTCTTTATGAAATAATTATTGAACCAACAAACAAGGCTATTTTAGACTTTATTTTAGAAATGATGTTATAGAAGAGTTGCACATGCAAACTAAATTTGAATTGAATAATCAGAAGTTGATTCCAGTATAGTTAAATGGAAAAAGAAACAAATGGTGGTGTAACACTGATTTTTTTTTTTTTTTTCAAAGGGGCAAACTTTAAGGAAGGGAAACTGAGTTGAAATAAACTTTCCTGAAGAAGTCAAGAATATGAACACTGAAGAGCCTTGGAATTTCCTTAAATGAAATGTGCTGAAACTCTCTGGAACTGGTAAGTGGGGAAAATTGTAGGGAAAGGACCTCAGAAGTAGCCAGATGATAACCATTTCCAAAAGCCTTTTTGGAGCGAGCTCAGAAGCTGGTACAAACTTGTAAGGCCAACATATAAGTGGGTAAAAAGTCTCACAGCAGGTAAGATATTTCTAGTGGAAAGAAGCAAGTGGGTCAATCCGGTTTAGGAAAACAAATGCTGCAAGGGCAGTTGATCAGTTTCCCCACTGTCCTGGAAGTTGCTACTACCAAAACTTATTAATCTAAGTTATAACACCAACAGTGCAAACAACTGAGTTTAAAAAAAAAACCTCTTCATGGAGGTTTGAAGAGGAAATAAGGTTTCTTACCTGAAAGGTTTTGGAACAGTCTACTAACAGGGACAGAGCTAGCAAAAACCTAACTAGTTTTACAGTAAATTATGGAAGGATAATGACAGGGTAGCTGCTTGTGTTAGGGCAGCAAACAGCGACTGAAAAGGTCATTCCAGACCTATAGCCCATGCTCCTATCTTTAGCCTATTCTAAATACCCTAATAAGTAAATGCAATTTCTTGCGCTTTACCAAATTGTATGATACATCTTCAGGGAAAACAATAACCAAGCTCTGTGCATGTTTTTCCTAGAGCCAGGGACTGGAGCCATGGCATTTGGATGAAAAAATCTTTATTCTTGCCCAGTTTTCTTCTGTGGAGCCAAAGTGTCTGATTCTGCTGGCATCCAGTTTCAGTTCTGATTTCAGTCCAGTGAACCTGGTAACTCTGGACTGTGATCTTTTACACCACAGAATTTCTCATCGTCTTTGTAGCCAAGTTTATCATCATCACTTCTCACAATAAAATAATGCTGCTGACTGTTTCGCACTGTATTTTCTGGCCTTTCTATCCTGAAGTTCACAGAACTGACATGTAAACTGGTTTTCTCCTTTACTCCTTTCTTTCCCTGATTGTCCAAAATTACTCTGAAGAATCACGTCATCTGTTTCAGTCATCTTCTCTTTTGGCAACTAATGTTTCAATATCCATTTCCTGATCCTATTCCTAAACAATCATAAATAGAAAAATGTGAATATAAACATGCCAGCATGAAGCCCATGCCAAATGATTCTTATGTCCCCAATGTCCTATATAATACCAATGTAATCAACATTTCAAATCCTGCAAAAGGTATTTGCATTTGCACTGTCACTGTGGGCTCCGTGAAGCTGAGAGCAGAGTGCCTTCGCTTCTGCAGATGGCCAGCCTGTCCAGCTGAAAAAGCACAGCTTTAGATTTTAGGCTTAAAAAACTACAACTAACCACAACATTTTCTAGATGGCACCAAACTGCAAGCTAGGCAGGTAAATACAAACCTCATGTGGATAAGCATGTCTTATCCCTTGGTGTAACAGGAGAACAAGGGACAGACTCTCCTCTGACCTTGGGAAAAGTGTTGGTTTGCAAGGGCGCTGGGGTTTATAACGACTAAGACAGAAATACAGATTTCTGCATCATTTGACAACTACGTGCTCTTGATCTTTCTCTTTAAGTCTTGATCTACTTTCTCTTTAGAATTCCCCTGACCGAGTCACCACTTCCTTTTGTTATTGGCCAGAGAAAGCAGATTCCATTTCTTTCTCATCAGTTAACAGGAAAAAAGCATGTACCTAGCGTATGCAGCTTGGCATTTCTCCAGGCCGCCAGCAAAGAGAAATTAAAAGTTTGCACCAGCAAATTGCTGTTAATTCGTATGGAGTCAAGGTATCAACAGCCTGATGGTTTAGTGGACACCTCTAGTTTATATGCTGAAAGATCTGCACCGCAGTCAGCAGATTTTTCCACTGATTTTAAAGAGGCACAGATCTCATCTTTCATCCTCAAGGGCGCACCAATGCGTACATCACAATCCAGCACCCTTATACAATGCTGCAGTAAGGAATCCCATCTTGTTTTGGAAAATGGATGATTTTGATGAGTCTTGGCATATTCTCCAAATAATCTTTTCCATTTAGGATAGAGGAAACTGAAACAAAGCGTTCAAAATCCTTTATGTTTGACAAGTCGGGAGGAAGCTCAACACATCATGACTTTGTTTGCTCACCATCCATACCATATGTTACGTTTTGCTGAAAACCACAGACAGGCAACGGGGAGGAAAGTTGCCCGTTCACCTCATGCTGGCACCAGCATCTTGGTCAGGCAACACCCTCCCGAGGGACAGGGAAATTACACCTTTCCTAGCAGTAAATGAACATGCTCATCTGGAAGAAGCTTTAAAAAGTTTCCTGAGTTAGTTTTCTGCCAATTCAGTGCTCTGAACCAGCCCCACAGATGGTGAGGCAATTTCCAGAGCTGGCAGAGGAGGAGCAGGATCACCTCTGGCCAGAGGCCACTCCAGCAACTCCACCTCCGAGGTGAAGGAGAGTTTTCCAGGGGAACTAGAAGGGACCATAACTCAGAACTGCAGCTGAGAGTTAGGGCACAGTATATGGAGATTTCTTTATAAAACATTTGAATTACGATTTGTCTGATGCAGCAGTTGAATACCTGTTTAAAGAGCATCTCATTTTGTCTTCTACTAAAACAGTCTTTTTAGCTATTGAGTCTGTTTGGTGTGCTCACTTTGAGGAAGTCTCAGCCAGTCTCAACTCAATGCTCAGACATTTGCTGTCACCACGCAGACCCTGAATCACAGTTCCCCAAGCAGGGTGCGCGAGCACAGGGAAGCATCTGCTCGCCAGCAGGCAGGTGTGTGCCGAGAGGGATCAGATACTGGCACAAACATCCCCTTTCAGAGCTACGCTGGGTCACTTCAGTCACCCCCAGGCCAGGCATGGCTTTCTGGAAGCACCAGCCCCTCGGTCAATGAAAAGGGACGTTTGTTCCCAATAACCACAGTACCGCAGCAGCGCAGCGCTGGTGCTTGGGGGAGACACCGAGCAGATGCTCTGGATCGCTGCTTGGTGGCCTGGGCTCTGGGCATTGCTCGCTGCAGCTGCTGCTGTGCTGTTCTGTACATATTCAATACGCTTAAAATCTGTGCTCGCATCTATACCCAGCTGCCCAGCACATTAACTCTGAAACAGGATGAGAACTGAAACAGAGTAGTAGTTAAGTCAGAACGGAAGGTGGCCCCATTTCCTCCATCATAGAAACCATCTCCAAATGTGAGTTTTCGCCACTTGCTGGAACTGCTTCTCTTCAGAGTAAGCTAGAGGCAACCCTCATGGCCAGGGTCGCCACCACCGCTGAAGCTTCAAGCTCCCAGCACTTTCAGAAGCAACACAGCTCCAGCAGTTGCTCCCAAACATCTAGCTTTTGGGGAGAAAAACCTCTCATCCTCTCACTAACATCACCATTACACGATGCCATCTGACAGCCCAGCACCAGGTTCTTGTTTCTGGCCTTGGACGTACGTTCACTTGCTTTGACATCACTTTGCATATACTAAAACCAAACGTGTGCTAACGCAACAAGCCACCCACAGTGTTGCTGTTCTGCATATGCACAATTACTTGCGCTGAGTCTCCGAATTTAGTCTTCTGAGTCTAGATTAATTCACAAGGAAGAGGGCTTATCACAGCTACCAGGGTGGATACAGTGCTCTTCCAGCATGGACCCATGCCAGGTTCAGTTCAATCCCCAGCTGCAGAGCAATCCACGCTTCCCAAATGAAGGAGGACAAGTTTAGCGGATAACATAGCAAAGCAGAAAATAACTCTATTTCATGAGAGGTTTTGAAGTTTCTCCATTTATTTTTGTTCCACTGCAGAAATGTCGCAGTCAGTTTCTTACATCCCAGATGACTGACCAAACCGCTCAGGATCACAGAGTTACCCCGAGGGCAGTTTCTGGATTGTCACCGGGTACCAGAAGACTGTCATGTCAGGCTGTGTGTGACTTCAGATCTTTGGATCTTGAATGTCAGTGTTAGACTGACCTCCCACTTCCATCGTACTGAGGCTACCCATAAAGGGTGTTCAATGCCACTTAACTTGCATTATAAACATAACTGGTCCTATAAAGTGATTTTTAATTTGATGGTAAGGTAAGTAGAGATTTTTCCAAAATACTCTGTCGCTGATTATAATAGGGATTTCCATATAAATTCTTAATTCAGACAGGTTCTGGTAAGTTCTCATTCAGTTTTCTTATCAGGGCACCAAAAGTCCGTGCAGCCCTTTCCCCCCCACCGCTAAGGGCTTGGCTGGCCCTGGTATAGTCTAGCTGCTTGACCTGGGATCAGACTTGCATGGAAAAGCATCATAAGAAACCTTATTCCTTCACTTGGGAAGTGGTGGATTTTTTTAGAGTAGGAGTTTTCTGCTAAAAATCTTTGCCCTGAGAATAACTATAAAAATGAAGTTCAGTTTCCAAAACTCTAGAGTCTGTCAAATATTAAAATTGTGTTTGAAGAATCTCTGCAACTATTACTTTTTAATGGTACAATATTTAATAAAAGTGCTTCAAGGTTGTTGCTATGGAGTACCTACATCACCTGCAGCTATAGGAATAAGCATCCTGTAATGTATGATGAATGCTGAGGCTCTACTTAGTTTTGCCCAGGGCTTGTTTTGCCTTAAAATGTTGGGGTTTGTTTTGGGGTTGCTTGTTTCAGTAACATTTGTTGTACTTTTAAAGGGCTTACCAATAGTCCAGGGAGAAATCTAGTGCTGGTGTTTTACATTTTATATAGTAAGTACTAAACTTTTTTGCATAGTTGATCTTCAACTCGTCCAAGACCAGTTTTAGTAGGAAAAATCACCGTTGTTTATAACTTTATAGCTAGGACCACTAGTAGGCAGGATAATGGGGAGGTAGATTGAACCACCCTTCCCCAGGGACACAGGAGAAATTAAAAGGTTCCCTGTCCGCTCTTAGCTTCGATGAGATGCTAACAAGAAGCAGGGAACCCTATACACTGTCAAGTCTCTATTTCAAAGGAAGCAGGGCACTTAAATTTTTATGAATAGTGCTGAGAGCCAAAGGTATTGGATAAACATACATCATTTCCGTGCAGTTTTATGAATCATTCTGTAGCACGTATTAATCCCAGATGGTATGGGAACATCACCTTTTAAATGAATACTGGTGTCTGAACCTTATTTACTTCTCCTGACCAAAACAACCACAGCCCTATAACATCCCCCTTGAAGGCACAGCTCCCTGTTCTCTCTCATCCCTTGAGGGACAGCCTTCCCTCACCTGACAATTTAAACTTCGTTTAGATGCTTCAAAAAGCTGAAAAGCTCATCGGTTCCAGGCCTGCTGAACAGATTTTGTCAAGCTTTTAGATATTTGACAATACTAGGTTATTTTCATTGCACAGATGGAGAATGAAAGCACAGACAGGCATGCAGCGTTTGGTTTTTCAAGGCGCTTGGCTGCCTACACATACAGGTAATTGCTCAGCACTTCTAGAAAGCACAGAAACAGAGGTGTGGGTACTTTTGAAAGCACTCATTTCCTTGATCATAGGGGAGATCACTATGGCCAAGTTGGTTTTTTTTTTTTTTTTTACAGCAGCAAAAGTTATGCTACCTTTGATCATGCCTGGGATGAGTCTCCAACTCCAGTTGCAACTCTTGAATCCCACTAGTCAAAATATTCCAAACCTTGAAACATTCAATAATTTCAAATAATTTCTACAGTCCTTAAAGTTCAGTGTTCACTGAAGAAAGTAAACATCTACAGAGGCCCATAAAAACTGAAGTGGAGCTTAACTTCTTGATTCACTTTTTCCATCAGCGGCAATACTTCTGTGTGCACTTTAGTGGGGATTCGAGAAAGTGATACATCCAACCACAGCACTGTTACCTCAGGCTAAAGCAAACCAGAGCCAGTTACTTCTGGATGACTCACTGCTCTGTGAAATCCCAGAGATCAGTGACAGAATGGCTTGTGAGAGTCAATGGGATGAGGACCAAGGCACATGGTAAATAAGCATTAACACCCAAAATACAGGATCCTATTCACCAGTACTTTCTTTAGACATACAGGATCTACCAGCAAACACATCTTTAAAAAAAGTTTTAAATTTAGTATATAAGAGGTTTCTCCCATGAATGATCCCATTGGCGTTTTCTCCACATCACATGTAATGACAAAGGTAGCATTTTTAGAGCATCATTTCTAAATTATCACACCCTAGGTGAGTTTGCTGAACATGATATACTGAGGAACTTGAAAGCTCTTTACAAAAACTGATGGGCCTTCACAAAGCTCCAAGTTCTGGCATGCAGATAACTTTCAGAGACAAAGATTTTATTTTTTAATTACTTTCCAAAGGCCACGCAACTCATCACTAGTCTAGCTTAGATTAGTGGCATGGTTTAGTTATCTGCTCAAGCATAAGACCCTGTTGCCAAAATAAAGGGCAAAAAGGGCACAAGAAAGCTATCCAAAATCTCCATTTTCTTGACCGTGTCTGATTGTTGGATCAGAATAACACACATTTTTACTGAGATAATACAAAAAAGCTTACCTTTTTCCATTAGCTAGCAATGTATTCTAGTAAATACATTTTTCATTCCTGCACAAATCAGACAAATTATTCCATTATGAAATAAGAAAATATATTTTTTGACATGTCTTTTGCCATTTAAAATGATCCTATTCTTATGAGATTCAAGCAACTGTCCCTTAAAGCATGCCAGGGGCGTGTGAATGATAATGCAAACAGAAGCAAGGTCTGAAAAAACTCACATACAAAATTCTCTTGAATTTTTAAACTTTTAAAAGCATGAGCTCATAACTACGAACACGTATATAACTATTTGGTATTGAGCCATCTGAAATTAAGAAAAAGCATTAAACCCATCTTTCCAATCGAATTATTCTTCACTTTTTAGAAAAAAATATTTATATATAATAAAACATAAAATCAATTTTTTTCTCATATTGAATGAGATCCACATATGTATTCAGGGGTCATATACAGGATCCGCAATCCTCTAACCCTATTCCAGGTCCCATCTTGCCTTCTTTAGAGAGTTCTTCCAGATTTGTAAAACAAATCACAGTCTATTATCATTTTCCAAGACTTTCACTCACCCACAAGCAACTGGAGGAAAAAAAAAAAGAAAAAAAAATCAATCCAGACAAAGAGCAAGAAGAGTCCAAAGCATAAGTGTAAAAAGTAACAATATTGCAGCAAGCAAGGTAGGAAGAAATATTTACAGACAGGCTGCACTTAATCAATTGAAAACACTTAATATATACGAATGCTTTCCAGCTGCCTAAAACTCAGTAATTCCTGTTAACTGGTTGCATGCATAATCCTTACAAGGAACATTATAAGCTATTTCTTTGGCACAGAATTATTTTAATATTCTCATAGTTCATACCCCATTTACAACCTAGTTTCTAGTCACTGTACATACTACAAAAGATTTTTCTTTTCCTCTGAGTTGCAGGAAAAGGAGACTGGAGCTGCTGTGCATGAGCTCTGGATACATTTCAGTTTGGGATATTTCTTTGACAGTAAAAGACATGATGAGAGCACAGACAACCCACAGTACAACAATGAATTAACATCAGATGACTTTGCACAGTGGCAGTGACAAGCAATAATTTGAATCCAAACCATGTAGAAGGCCTAATTCTGTTCAGGCATAAATTGGAGCAACTCCACTCAAGCAAATCAGATTTACTGCAGAGGTGGCACAGGATGCGCACGCCGCAGTTCTGGGCATTGCTGGTCCCAGCAAAGGGCCCCATGAAGGTATGGAAATGCGTATAGACACACAGGCTCTGTTTGCTGTAGAAAACCTTGGAGCCACGTGAAAAAAAATCACCAACACCTTAATCACAGGAACAGTACTACCCATGGTGACAAATACCAATTCCAACCGACTCCTCCACAGCAGCAACTTCTCTCCGCAAGGACTGCAAGTTACAGCGGTAACCAAAAATTGCCCTGACACCTCTCAGAAATCCTGTTTTAGGCTCACTTCTCCAGCGTGGCAAAAAAGCTGCAACACTTCTCCTCAAAATCCTCCCTAGTGCTGCTGCAGACGGACGTCCCCCTGCAGTGGATGGCACCCGTGCCAGCCCTGCGTCACCGCACCCCGCTGCCCCATTTCCCACCTCTTCCCCAGTGTTCCCCTCCCTACACCAGTGCTCGGCCAGGACCGATGGCAGGTTTGTCTCTTACTTCTTTTTGCTCCGTGTTAACAGCCTCCTGGCACTCGGAGGCGGACTCTGGGTGTATCGGCACCTCCGTAAGCACGGGAGGGAGAAAGGCCCTGTGCTCACAGTCTAACGGCCAAGGTGGGGGGAGCGTGCATAAGGACCAACAGTGAATTTCTTCTGTCCCGAAATTTCTTTGCCATCCTTACTCATTCCCTCTGGGCGCGAGTAGCTGAAGACGCGCGTGTTAACTTACCGAATGCAACAGATACATTTACATTTTGGCAAAAACTTGAAGGCAGTTGTATTGTCACCTACGTCTGCTGTGACTACAAAAAAGTAATTGCATGTATAATTTGCATATGTAAATTATTCTCCAGATTTCATTAATCTGTTTCTAAAAATGCTGCCAAGGAAGTGGGAGGTCTGTTTAAGGATAGATTCAAGAGGATAAATTAATTGTTATTTAATAGAGCAATTCTTCCATGTTTATTTAACAGTCTTCCCCTAGCCGCTGGTGCACCATTATCAGATTAAATAACATCTAATCAGGCTATCAGATTATTGTGTTTTTGTATGAACCAACAAATGCTTAATGGGTTTTATTTTAGAAGCAAAAAGATTCATATTACTGGAGATTAATGCTACAAAAAAAAATCTATATTAATATCTCTCAGCAATAAGGGATATGAATTAATGGATAGATGACCCAGTTACAAAAATGTGATGGTTTTAAAAAATTCAATATGATGTATTTTTAAACCTCACACTGTTAAGTCTTTGAATATACTTCAACAAAGAAGCCTTCTGTTATGCAAAAATGTTGTACATCCTGGCACAGAAACATGAAGTTGATTTTAATTGAAAGAAAACTTGACACCCTCTCACCTAGGAAGCAGGCTTGTATTTAATAATGAAGCTAGCATTCAAAGTCTTGATGGGCAATATCCTCTGCCGCCTGCCTGAGCTTTAATCCAGCAGTAAGCAAAGGCACGCTGGTTATGGCCAAAAAGGTAAACTGCTTTTGACCATCACAGCCAATATTCCTTCAGTCTCCGGGCCACGCTGCTGAGCAGCTGGTGCTGTCACCAAAAGGAAAAGCTTAGCGTGAGCTAAGGGGGTCAGCATTCACCACCGCCTCGGCCCAGCACTCTGACCGCTTCGGTGACAGCATCTTACAAAGTCTTGGGGGAAAGAATACCATCCGCCTCACCCAATCTACAACTCTATATGCAGCATCCCCCATTTCTGTATTGCATATCCAAGCAGTTCTGTACTCCCTTTAAGAACCAAAATGATCACAAATTTAGTCTTTAGTTCATTCTGAGAATAAGAAAAAAGCCCAAATTACATCGTCTAATGAATAGTATTTTCTTTTCTCTTATTCCACAAGTTCTTCTGCTTGCTCACCCAATTATTCCTCCCTTCTCTATCCAGCTCCTACCACTCAGCTTCAAAGCAGCCAGTCATCACTTACTTTCTTCATCCCATCATCAGCGGCTCCAACATCATCAAGTAAAACTGTGTCGAATAACTCTTCAAAGCAAGAGGTTTCAGACTAGAGGCACTTAGCTCAAGGTTGGACCGTGCAATAATGCCTCCATAAATGAAGCTGAGACAATGTCAAGAATTTTTGGGGAAGCTTGGAAGTAGACTGAGAAAAGAAAAATTGAAGGTTTTTTTTAATAGTTCCCAGTTTTTTGTCTTACCATACCATCACAGTGAATCAGTAGCTCAGAGGCTTGTAAATACTGTCCTACCACATCTCTTCAGTTATTATTCAGCCAAGCCTTTCTAAAATATTTAAGTAATCATTCTCTATCTCTATTAAAACAACAGATGGAATTCCCAACCTTCAATTTTATGTCGGGATTCTGCAGCAATTTATTAACAGCTTGAACTCTGTTCTCTTGAGGGTTTAACCTGACGGTTGAACCCAATTACATTACAGTCCTTTGTTCATCAAGGGACATATGTAATATGATATTAAATATGAAACAACTCATGCCTGAATAATGTAGTCTTTGTGATACAAATTAATGGAGTATGGAAGCCCAAATTTCAAGCACACAAACCGTTCTTAGTTCTGATCTTACATCACAAAAATTCAGGACTAATTTTACTGCTGTCAGCTGATTTGCTAATGTAAAACTAGCATAAAATTAGAGCTGAATCATGGTTTGTCTTTCTCTTGTATTATCATCAAGCCATTCTAAAGCCCTAGTCACGCAGCTCACGGGCTGGGTTATGACTCCCAGAAACGAGTATACATTTAAATCAGTATACGCCTCCTCCATCTCATATCAGTCTCATCAACACAACCTAGGGAACCCTTCCATGCACACAGTACCCAGGCTATAATTTCATGCTGCTCAAGAAGTGCTTCAACATAGCATGGAAACCTCCCACACAGAGTGAGAAATCTTATACTTTGCTGTGGCAGTTGTGTTTGCCATTGTATTTTAAAATCACTCCTTATGAGCTAGCTTTGGCAGGTTAACATATTGCTTTCTGCATTCTGAATCCTCCCTTCCTACCCTATTTTTTTCCTCCTTGCCTCACGATGCAAGCCTTGAATGTTCATCACTGTTCTTCTTCCACAAATTGCTCCTAGTCCCATGTTTCATGGATGGCATGCCATTCCTGAGCTCACCCATCAGGCTCAGGCGCTCCTGCTTTGTACCTGTGTTCCAGACACACTTACACTGCCAAGCTAAAGATACATAAAAACCCGATTAACAAGTTAGACTGATGAACACCTAATAACCAAGCAACTTTATATGCAGAAAATGTCACCTGCTAAAGAGCTGTTGCTTATTTTGAGATAATTTACATTTTCAGTATAAGGCTCAACATCCAGCTGAAAAATCGCTGTTGAACAGTTCCGTAGTAACACAGGGGACCAAGCCCGTTTGTTTTTATGTTAAGCTATAATTACAGTAGCAAAGGAGTGTATTTTGAAACATCTACTGCACTTAAATTAGCAGGTAGTCAGTATACTTTCCGTAAGTCCTGCTTAAATCATATTAATTAATACACTCCTTACATATTAAGTCTAGAGCTGGCCACAAAGACCAAAACTTTTGCTTTGCCAGATACCAGTCTACTAGAAGAATTGGATTTTTACTGGTAATTCTGATAAAATGCAGATTAAAGGCTGCAATTCTGTTTCTATCCCATGAAGTAGTTTTGCTGCCAGCTCTAAACTTTAAAACAAAGACTGGATTTTGACATTATTTCAGAGAGCAATAACACTTTCTTTATGGTTCACTTTATCATGTGTAATTGCCAGTGTTAATCTACACAGAAGTATTCTAAATCCCAGCCCTAAAGAAATGCTAACCTAGTCCTCCAAGATTTTGTTTCCTGGAGCCAAAAATAAGTGATGCACACAGCTGAGTTTTTGAAGCGATCCTAGGAAGGTTTTAATCATTACCTTTCATATGGAGAGGTCCTTGTTTCTTTTAACCTTTTGTAAGTTAACTTCGTTGTTTGTATCCTTTAGATTCTTAAAACTTGTCATATTTTTCGAGTACCTTTATGGTATGAATTTAAAATCCAGGCAAAAAGCTCCATGGCTGACTCCATCCTGGTACAGGAGGACCTCAACTGTGTTGTTCCAAGTGCCTCCATGTACCCAACCATTCCCTTTGCTTGGAAAGAGGAGAGATTGCCTAGGAAGGTTAGCTCCTTCTGGTCGAATCACTGGCATACACAACAAACAAGCAAACTAAACCCAGGCATGTCCTGTTTCTCCTGTCTTTGTTCACCTCTAGCACTCGTGTATGTTGTGAGACGATCACCCTTTCCCCGCCCCGCCTTCTACAAAGCATAAGTCCAACAGTTCTTTTTTCCCCTCACAAAAGATATTTCACCTCTGAAAATGTCAGGGTTTTTTTTCCCCCTTGCACCGCCTCATGCAGTCTGAGTTGAACTGAGACTAAGACTGCTGCTTTAATTATTCTGTTGTGCTTTTGGTGTTTAGGCACTTGTGCTTTACTGCAGAGACAGCTGCAGTTCAAAGGCACATGCAAAGATCTCTTTGTAGGGTACCTATCAATCCGCCATATGTTAAAGTAATAATAATTTCAGATTATTAAGAGAAGCGTTGGAAGGCCTGCCCCAAGGTCAGGGTGTGTAGGCCTCAGTCAATCCCGTTGCGAACACATCGCTGCGGCACATCATGATACAGAAGCAATTGCACCAAGTCTTCCACCAAACAAGTATGAAATTTAGATCTGAAATTAAAGTTTTGCTTTTGTGAAACAGCAAGTGTTATACTGATGACTTCTTAAAGTGGCCTTTCCATCTTGTTTTACCAAAGCCTGTCAAGCGCGTGCCCCCTCCAGCTCCCAGCAGGCGGGTGACACGCTGCTGCAGCATCTCCTTTCCATCTCCGTGGAAGCCTGATGCTCCTCGCTCACTCACACAGACCCCATCCCACCAGATAACAAGGCTGTGCACTATACTGGAGGTGACCTGCGGTTCACACAGAACAAGTGAACTAGTTAAGAGCTTCCAGCTCTCAAAATGCTCACACATTTCGAGACTTCAGGGAACTGATTTTAGAAATGCTCTATTAAGCCTTTGCCCCATTCACTGCATAGCAGGAGCCAAAATCTCATCAAATGTGAAGTCTGTCTCATTTCAGCCATACCTGCCCGTGGGGAGCGCTAGAGCCCTCGTGGGACAGGAGGTCAGCAAGCTCAGGTCCTCAGTCTCCTGAACTGCATACACATCAGATCTTTTTTCTGCTAGAATTATTTTCCTTTGTCTTTATGAGCCGTGTAATACAGTAACACATTCCATAGTGTAACTGAGGGTGATTTTTTTTTTGATGGTCAATATCATTAGTTAGCAACAGATGAACCAGAGAGCATCAAATAAGCCATCCTTCTACAAACATGGAGCAGTCACAATATCACGGAAGACAGTGAAACAGTTCATTGACTAGCCTCTTTTTTTTTTTTTTTAGTCACAGATAATATTTATGACCATAATTACAATGCAAGGCCAAACTTCACACTTAAGAGTAAAATATATTTACCCTTTTACAAAAAGGACACAAATAAACACTTGATAATCCAAGATTTCTATGAGTCCAGATTATCACGTATTTAAGGTGTGTGCAGAGTCAGGATTATTACAAACACAGCTTTAATATGCTCTCTATTGGACTATCATCAACAAACATGAAGTAAATTTGGGTATTGTTTTTCAAATGCTCCAGGGATATTTTAAAAGCACATTCTCTATATAGAAACAAACATAAGAGACATGTCTTGCTATTTATAAGCAATCTTGCATTATCAAAACGTTAAGCACACCACAGTGCTACTGAACAGTAATCTGTAGGTGAAAGGTCAAGTAGATCTTCAAAATTTAATTCTTCTCTAACTGTTTTTTGTCATGTAAAAGTGGCACTGTCATACAGCTGAAGGGGCAGAATCCAGAAGACAGGGAAAGACGCAGAACCTCGGTGCATCCCTCGGCACGCTGCTGTGCCGTACCTGGCCTTGTCCTTCCCCACAAGAGGCTACACCCAAACCCATTAAAGGCAACGAGGGTGATGCCTTTGAAGCGTTAAAATTCCCCTTATAGGGCCCAATTTTACAGAAGTCACACCAGGTAGTAGCTGCTTTGTTTTTAATTGACTGGGAAACCAGAAATAAACAGCTATTGTCTTCTTAACCCATGTCAATTTTTTCATTGCAACATCAGGAATAAAGGGACATTCGTATTTAATTGTTTTTTTTGCCTTTTTAATAAAAAAAGAAAAAAGCAGAAAGGCCACAGATTAGTTATGAATGCAATACTGCTTCTTGGTAACAAATCAAACCAGACCTTAAACCTTTCCCTAGAGTCCAAGGTCTCTATTAAATAGCTACCAACAGGCACAGGCAGTTGGAAAGGTAGGAAAAAGGTCAGAGATAGACTTTGCGCTTCTTGGGAAAAACATTCATTTTGCAGTTAAAGATTTCTTTCATATTTTATTACATAAAATATTTTGTTCATATATTGTTACATAAAACTATTGTTGTTTTTTTTTCATATACACAGCAAGAGAGCTCATAATGCATACTACCCTGGAGCACTACCCCAAGGGAAAAAAAAAAGCATCCATGTCAAGCCAGCAGCATTCACATGAAATCTGTACTCTACTGGAAAATATTGATCCCTCTGAGCAAGAACTAAGTGAATTTCACTGATCCAGTCAGGCAGGTGGCTTATCATCCTGTAGGCAATGAGGAAAGGGAGCAAAGCTCTCTAGAGACAAGGATCCAGAACATAGACTGAATAGGTTAGAAAGAAAGGACACTTGGCTATCCAAGCTAAGAGCTTTTATTTATTTTTTATTTTATTTTTAAAACTGCTCTCTAAAGCTCTTGCCAGACATGGGTAGAATTCAGGGAAGAGGCAAATTTCAGATCCTAGTCACCACAAGTCACCTACAAGAGCAAATGGGAAAGCATGAGCAGTACTACCACAGAAATAGCA
Organism: Chroicocephalus ridibundus; assembly: GCF_963924245.1. NCBI lineage: Eukaryota > Metazoa > Chordata > Aves > Charadriiformes > Laridae > Chroicocephalus > Chroicocephalus ridibundus. The sequence goes on along the minus strand of NC_086291.1, from coordinate 25,594,588 downwards.
AAAGGAAGGAATCTGCAGACCACCAACAGAGCTCTTCACACCAACTGTGGCTCTAAGTCCCTGAAGAACAGAGTAAAACAAACCTCAAAAGTTCTCCTTTCAGTTTGAGTAAATTAAAAAAACCAAAACAATAAGAGCTGTACTTTATCGCTTGCACTTGGGAATAGACTACTAAAAAAAAAATCTTAATTAGTTAATGTTTATAATAATCAATTTAGATCATATGAAGATGGTTGTTTACTGTGTTCTGCTAAGTCATAATGAACGAGCGCTCTGTTCAACAGCCTGCAGTACACGTACGGGTGTTTGGCTGGTGCTTGGCATAGGGCTGAGTCTAGAGAACTAGAAGAAAGGCTCCATGCTTATTTTCCTAGTTTCTAAGGCTTCAAGAGTGACATGCCCTTCTAAAAGGAGATATGTAAAAGAAAACCCCACAACTATAGTTTCATCATCACCATATCACCATCAAATATCTGATCATGGTCTCAAGGCAACCATTCTTAATTACTCATTATTTTAAAGCACAGAAATATCAAAAGAAGAATTACTGAAGAGTAGACGTAGCCCTTGTCCGGGACCAGCAGCTGTATGTCCACGTTGTGGCAGGAACCGCGTGCTGCACCCCCTCGGTGCAAGGCACAGCCCCCTCAGGCCTCAGCACAGCTTCGTGGCAACCACAGTCGTACATAAGAATTGGCTGTTGCAAACATCGTCTAAGCTATTTTTCCTCCTTCCTAGTGCCAGCAGATATTAAGGGCATCAGAGTTACAGTAAGGGGAAGGCAATCTTGTAAGGGAGCTAAACCCCATTAAAAGAGAGCTAATTCACGGAATCTTCAGAGTTGGAAGGGACCTCTAGAGATCACCTAGTCTAACTCCCCTGCTAGAGCAGGATTGCCTAAAGCACATCCCTCAGGGCTGCATCCAGGCGGGTCTTGAAAGCCTCCAGAGAAGGGGACTCCACAACCTGGGCAGCCTGTTCCAGTGCTCTGTCACCCTCACCGTAAAGAAGTTTTTTCTCATATTTGATCGTAACTTCCTATGTTCTAGCTTGTGCCCATTGCCCCTTGTCCTGTCACTGGGAACCATTGAAAAGAGCCTGGCTCTGTCCTCCTTAAACCCACCCTTTAGATACTTGTAAACATTAATCAGGTCCCCCCTCAACCTTCTCTTCTCCAGGCTAAAGAGTCCCAGCTCTCTCAGCCTTTCCTCATAAGGGAGATGCTCCAGTCCCATAATCATCTTGGTTGCCCTTCGCTGGACTCGCTCCAGTAGTTCCCTGTTCCTCTTGAACTGGGGAGCCCAAAACTGGACACAGTACTCCAGTTGTGGCCTCACCAGTGCAGAGTAGAGGGGGAGAATGACCTCCCTCGACCTACTGGCCACAGTCTTCCCTATGCAGCCCAGGATTCCATTGGCCTTCTTGGCGACAAGGGCACACTGCTGGCTCATGGATAATTTGCTGTCTACCAGGACCCCCAGGTCCTTCTCCTCAGAGCTGCTTCCCAGCATGTCCGCCCCTAACCTATACTGGTGCCTAGCATTCTTCCTTCCCAGGTGCAGGACCTTACACTTGCTTTTGTTGAACCTCATTAGGTTCTTCTCTGCCCAGCTCTCCAACCTGTCCAGGGCACGCTGGATGGCAGCACGGCCCTCTGGAGTATCGGCCACCCCTCCCAGCTTGGTATCATCAGCAAACTTGCTGAGGATACACTCTGTCCCCTCATCTAGGTCATTAATGAATATATTGAACAAAATTGGTCCAAGTATTGACCCCTGAGGGACACCACTCGTTACAGGCCTCCAACTGGACTCTGTGCCGCTGATCACAACCCTCTGCGTTCTGTCACTCAGCCAGCTCTCGATCCACCTCACTGTCACCTCGTCTAGCCCATACTTCCTCAGCTTCCTAATGAGGATGTTATGGGAGACAGTGTCAAAAGCCTTGCTAAGGTCAAGGTAGATGACATCTACGGCTCTCCCCTCATCCAGCCAACCCGTTATAACATCATAGAAAGCTATCAGATTGGTCAAGCATGATTTGCCCTTGGTAAATCCATGCTGACCACTTCCAATAACTTCCTGTTCCTCTACGCGTTTGGAGACGACATCCAGAATGAGTCGCTCCATTACCTTCCCAGGGACAGAGGTGAGACTAACCGGCCTGTAGTTCCCTGGGTCCTCCTTCTTGCCTTTTTTGAGGATTGGAGTGATGTCAGCCTTCCTCCAGTCCTCAGGCACCTCTCCTGTTCCCCATGACCTTGCAAAGACAATGGAGAGTGGTCTAGCGATAACATCTGCCAGCTCTCTCAGCACTCGCGGGTGCATCCCGTCAGGGCCCATGGATTTATGAATGTCCAGCTTGGCCAAGTGGTCTCTGACCCGGTCCTCCTCAACTAAGGGAAAGTCTTCCTCTCTCCCGACCTTCCCCCTTGCCTCCAGGGTATGGGATTCGTGAGGGACGGCTTTATCAGTGAAGACCGAAGAAAAGAAGGCATTCAGTAACTCTGCCTTCTCTGTGTCTTCCACCACTAGGGCACCCGTCTCATTCATCGGTGGACCTATATTTTCCCTAGTCTTCCTTTTTCTGTTGATATACTGGAAAAATCTCTTCCTGTTGTCTTTAATTGCAGTGGCCAAGTTGAGTTCTGATTGAGCTTTGGCCCTTGTAATCTTCCCCCTGCATAGCTTTGTTATATCTTGATAATCCTCATAAGTTGCTAAGCCCCTTTTCCAGGGAATGTAAGCCTATTCCCAGCAATCAATTAGGGTACTTACATGTCCAAAGTGGAAAGTTGTCTAGGGTGTTGAAGAAATGTGCACAAACTGTGCTACTCCATCCAAACCTACCACTGGAGGCAGCAGCTGAGAAAGAGTTTGCATTTTTTTGCTCAGATTGAACTACCAACCATAATGACTTTTGTCTGGGTTTACCAGCTTCTTTTGTGTAAGTCACCCAGCAGCCATGAGGCATTTTACCTGTTGCAGGAAAAGTCAGCTCTCCGTTCAACTGGTTATTTATGAAAATAGAATACAGTTACACAATATTTTACTCCCCAAATCCCTCCCTCCTGAAAGAAAGCCACCAATACACATACTCCAAATAAAATAAAAAAAAAAAATCCACCAGAAATGAAGAAGGCCAGTAACATCCTTAATAGAAGGAATCTTGATGTGACTTTAAGACAGTATTAGCTCCCTTGCTTTCCTACTGAAAAAAAAAAAAAATTCAGTCAGGTGTATTCAACAGATAATCTGCTTTCAAGCTCAGGAGCAAACATAGACCCACTTTCTGTCAATACCTGGTTGGGCAGCACAAGGGGCCAGCAGCTCCCTGAGGAGTGAGGGACCTCTGGTGGGTGCAGCAGGGCAGGGTCTACCTCCAGAGCCCACCCCACCACAGGAGCAGGGTGGGCTGGAGACTGTGGTCAGGCAGGGCCTTGGTGATGGAGCAGGTCTGAGGCCAAGCCAGGACATCAGCTGATGAGTGTTTGGATTGGCAGGTCTGGCTGGCTGGCAGGCAGGGGACCAGCAGTGGTGCTTTAAAGACCACCACACCTACACACAGCTGGGACAGAGAGTGACAGGCCCAGGCTGAGCTCAAATAGAGCCCTGGGTGCCATGGGCAGGGTGTGGGGGCGCACAGCTGAGGCTGCTCGGGGCATTAAGGCTTGTTGGTGCCCTCAGGGACTGGACAATTACATCTACTCCTTCCAGCTGTCAAATGTATTTTGTATTACCTTACTCAGATTGAGAAGAAAGATGTATATGCATCCTGTGTATGCACACACAGAATAAAACCCTCTTGGCACTTTCTCCAGCACATTCCTACTGTTGAAATTACCTAATCCGCCTGCACTTGCTCCTGTAGGAAAATTTTCACCATCTTCCTCAGTAAGTGCCTTCATCCAAATAATTGGGTATTTCTGCCGTATAGTGATGTGAGGTGGTTTGGATCATTGGTTTGGGATTAAAACAATAGGGTAGAAATCCCCTTTTTTACTGGAGTTTACACCAGTACCATCACCCCTTGAACTGTGCTACTGATAAAAACGTATTCCTCAGTGTCCATACAGTGTAATAGAAGAAAAGTAATAACACATTCGGTCCGGAGGGGTGATAGCATGCTCCCTCCTCCTACTGCGCAGGGATGAGAGGGATCTGTGGACAAACATGTATGCAATCCCTGTAGCCACCAGCATGGTGGCTTCAACCAACAGTTTCCAGATTACGTGGATTGTATCTCTAATATATGCACCATTAAATGGTCTTTCCGGTTTGCCAGAAATCAGTCCTGACAGAATCCCCTTATACCACAAATCGAAGCGCATCATTCTTTATTCACGGTGGTTTTGGCAGCGTTATGTTGGTGGTTGGACTCGATGATCTTAAAGGTCCCTTCCAACCTAGGTGATTCTATGTATTACATGTACACTGTTTTATGCCGACTGCTACTTCAGGTCACGGATAAAGACAACAAAAAGTTCAATGCTAGTTTGAAGTAGACTGAATTAGCCTATTTTTAGCTTGATTTTTTTATTAGTTTAAATTATTAGCTTAATTTATTTTACTCTAGGAAAGACTATGAAACCTATGAAGTGCTGTATCTTTTCCTTACTGGACCTAAAACTATGTGATAATTGTAAGTCTTCTACAAGTGTTCCCAAATATTTAATTTGCATTTTCATTTACAATTCCTAAAAAAATAGTCTTAGAAGGTTATGACCTTTTTTATTTTATTTTTTTTTCTGTGAGACAACATAACCTTCATCCAACTTGCAGAGGAAAGAGGCACTCTTCCCAAGTGGAGCCCTTTACATTCCTGTCTTCTTTATACAAACAAAATTGCCAAGTCCTTGTGATGCTAATGCTGGTCCTTGCAATGGACTCCCTCCATATGTGATAGAGAAAAAGCAATGAATCATAGGGGAAAACACAGGCTAAAGCAAATCAGCCCTTTCACATTGAACACTACCATATACAGCATTTCAATTAGCTGATATTGATACTATAATTTTGCATGTTGGTGATTGCACATGTGATACATAACAGCAAATTACCGCAATCACCAACTGTTGAACAAGTGCTTCGGATTCATTAGCTACTCTTTGATCTAAAAATTATATTTTCCTATTAACAGTTAAGTACCATAAATGTACATTAATTTAAATGACAAGGGAGATAAGCTTGCATAACACAAGAAAAAATGAGGAAAGGGAAAAGGCACAGCAGTGAGTAATGGTGTATTTAATGGCAATCTCCCCATTATTCTCTTTCCTTTTCTTGCTTGCTCGCTGTAATCGCAGTGGTTGTTACTGCTAAGGAAAATTTGACGCTACAACAATTCCTCAGACCCCTGAGATCTCCCAGATACTGATGAGCATTTCAGATTGCTTCCCTGTTCCAGTTTCTTTGACCTCAAAATGCATTGTAGGCACTGGAAAGTCTATCGTGAAGAGATGTGCAGAAGATTTACATCTATATAGTTGGATAACCTGAGATGATATTCAGGACCCAATTCTCATTTTTGCTTAGATTGCCTTACACCATGAGAAGGTAAAGCAGCATTAGCAGGCATCAGGTTCTCGTAATTGTGTAACTGCTTGGTTTTCCTCTGGCTAAGAGTGCAACGGTGAAGTGAGGAGCACCAAGAGAGAAACCAGAGTCGGATAGTAGCAGAGATAATCAATCTTAAACATAGCTAAGGTATATATCAACTCTACGCTCATTAATTACTTTGTCGTTACTGTGCTCAGATGTCCCACTGGCACCACGCCACGTAGTAGTACACGTACCAACACAGCTCCTTTACCAAAAGTAGACATGCTCCGTTTAGCATTATAATGTGCTTTTTAATATATCAGCACATAGAAAGTGAAAGGCTATTTTCCTTTCTAGAGTTAAAAATACTTGTCGTTGCTAAGCTCACAGCTGACTGTATTATCTAGCGTAGACAGCTGAGAATGTGAGAAGGTTCACAAAAGAACATTTCACAAAAATTTCTTACTCTCTTCAAAGAAAGGTTAGTCCATACCAAAAAGCAGAGTCTATTAAAAGATGCTTAATAAGATACATTGCATATTCTCCAAATGTCTGTCACAGATGGCTTTCTGTCTGTAACTATGATTTGAAAAAATACAGATTTATGTTCCACAGAACACGGGAAAAAATACAGAAGGAAATTAGTGCCAGCCACTAGAAAGGAACAGGCTCTACTAAGTAAATTGCAAAGCTGTAGGAAGAGCTCCTATTACTCAGGGCTGGAACCCTCCTAACAGTCCGGAGAAGAGGGCTGAATGATGTGCAACATGTCAACATGTCCTTATTTAGGAACTGCTGCCTTGGAAGGGCTGCCAAATAAGGGGAAGCAATTGGACCACAAGAAAAACAGGTAAAAATGTTTAGTGCTCTGGCTTACAAGCCGCGTGTAAGGAAAGCCCGTAAACAAGCACAAATGGGAGGATAACACTGCACACCTAGTGACTGCATAAACCGTACCATCAGCACCGAGAAATAACGGCATCCCGGGCTGCCAGTTCAAAGAATTTACTAAACCTTTCCTGGGAGTACGTACTGCTCTAATGCCGTTTTCTGGGTTGTGTATGGAGGTACCAAGTGGCAAAGCAAGAAGATGTGTTTCCATGAACACGTCCTGAACGAGACTATGCAGAGGACACTCCTCTTGGCAGGCAACACTCATTTCCACTGCTCCTAAAATGTGCTGTAAAGATAGCGTGTTCCTCAACAGATCTAAGCTCAACATTTTTGTGCATATCAAAGCTTTGTAGATTTAATTCCCCGCGGTCTCCTGAAAAATTCCCATGATCTGAGAGAACTAAATAGACTGCAACAGAAATGGTACCATCTGACAGCCTCCCAACATACAACATGACCTTCTGTATGGGCCCCTTTTCAATGCCCTAAACAGTATCTCACCGTGCGCAGGCACACAAAGCTAATGGAAGATACTGCCATGTGAGAATAAATTTCAGCAATGTCTTTCCACCGAAATAGAGAGTTCAGATTCCTATGGCGACACTCCACCTTGAATTCAGTCGCTGAACCTGATTTCAAAACCCTTATTACCGAAGCACTGTCCTCCACGTGATTTTTACAAAAAGCCTCCGATAGGACATTCTTCCTTCACATGTTCAGGGCCTCGTGTCTACAACAAGCAACACCAGCACTGCTCAGCGGAAGCCTGCTCTGTATCTGAAGAACCCAGTTACCAGTCATTCTCTGAGAACAAGCAATTTGCTCCCACCTGCAGATGTTTCTGGCCAAAGGGACCAGTACAGGCCTTACCTGCCAGTCCCTTTTTAATCTCTCAAAAAGTAGGGGTTTGGTGGTTTGGAATAAATCAATAAAACCGGTTGCTCATTTTTATTAAAAACATTTTTTCATTGAAAAATGAGAATTTGTCAAACTGCTACTGAAGTTAAATCCAGCAAGGATTACAGAACTGGGACCAACATCTGCAAAAACGAGCCCAGTTTTATTGCATTCCGTTAACTGAAATACATAATTCACCCACCTATAAAACAGGGTACTCAGCTGGGAAACCAACATATCTTCAATTTTTGACATTTTATTATATACAGATTTTCTTATATTATTCTTTGTTGTTGTTATGGTCAGAACTGCTAAACTGCATAATCCACCATCTCGATCTGTAAGGACAAAATGAGTAGATGTCATTCAGCACTCCATCTACACTCCCTCTGCCAGATGCCTTCTCAATCTTCTCTTCGTCATCCAAACTCAGCTGCAATGCCTATCCTGAATACCGCTTTTTTTTTTTTCAAATAAATTCAAATAATATGGTATATAAGGTACAGCTTTTAAGGTAGTTGAGGGCCAGTGTCTCTATGGCTGTTAAGAACTAGCTGTGTGCGCTGAAGTTAGGTGTGGGATTTCCGAAGGACTGCTGTGGAGCTGCAGCATTGGTGAGCCAGGTCTCTTCTTCCATTGCGGTACATCAGAATTTACGTCAGTGGGGTCACTGAGCACTTAAACACAAAATCAGTGATAGCACAAGGGAACCTGCACATTCATTTATAAATAAAGATGTAAATGTCAGGTAAACTGAGATTATATCATTGGTTTAGCTGCTGATTTCCTTGGTTATTTTTCTAGACGTCCACGATAAGGAAATAATTTCATGGGATGTGACCTCAGGTAGAAGGAGTGTTTGTATGAACTAGACTGATGAGTATTATTATGAACACGGCAGATGATGCATACATCAAATAAATAAAGACAGACCTAGAAAAGAAAATAAGCTTACAGATAAGGCACAGTGTTTGTACACATTTTTGGATCCTGCAAAGCACCACACAGAACATTACATGAATTTATAAATAAAATTAAATGTTTGAAACCAATTTGACACAGTTGCTGAATCCTAAAGAGAATTATTTAGAGCTATTCACTGCTGCTGAACAATGTGCTTTTCACATATTCATAGGTGGAGCCAGTATCTCACTGTCTGTAAAGCTGCCCTCTGTCTCCCTTGTTTTCAGCTCCTTAGAACTATGCCACTTTTAATAAATTAAGCTCCTAATTTCCAGGTTCCTCTTTGCTTTAGGGTAAGTATTATGCAAAATTTTAGCCTGGAAAGATATAGCTCTTTTTTTTATATATAAGGGTATAAAAAAATATTTTCTTGTGTTCACATTAATACTTTCAATAACTTTAAGCAACGCCTGTCTCCCCTGCTCTGGAGCAACAATGTGTTTGGCAGGAGATAGTATGGTAGGAGCCCTCTGCCTTGGGAATGCGACTTTTGCAAATAAGTGAAAATTTATCCTAACTTGGCCAAGTCATAAGCTGTAACAAACCATGGTTTGCATCTACCCGTATATCCTGCTACATCTGCTGAATACACGCAGCTAAATTCTCTGACAGTTGCACTCCAGTAGGAATGCTCAGGTTCGGGGTAAAGCATGACTTTATCTGCAGTTCTTGTTCTGAACTGTTCTGGGATCTTCCCAGATTGTCTGGGCCTGGAACCAGAGACAAGAAGCCTTTTCTCTGCTGCTGTCTGCAGTCCCTGCTCATCTTAGGGCTTGTGGGAGACAAAAGTGTCTGATTTACACACAGAACCAGCAAGGGTTTGACTTCAGTGGGAGAGAACAGAGGGAAGATGGAACTGAGGCAGTGAACCGACGCTCAGCGTGGAGGAGGACATCTGATGAGCAGCTGTGTCCCCTCAGAACCGTCACGTTTGGGAAGGCAAAAAAAAAAAAAAAAAAGAAAAAGGAAAAAAAAAGTAAAGAGGTGATCACTACCCTGGAACAGCCAACGGTAGAGGAACCAGAAAGGAACCTGGGTCACCGTGAGGCCACAACTTGAGAAAAAGGACAAAATCCATGTGGGTAACTAGAAAAGACTGAGCAAAAAGTTTGGGGACAAGGGCTTGAGTGAAACGGGCCAGCAGCAGGGCTTCAGTTCCACCAAGGCTCCTGAGCCTCCCAGTTCATGCTGTGGGCTTTCGGAGATACCTGGCTGCGGTGAAACAGATCCAGTGGGGCCAAGATTGAGAAGTCTGGGGCAGGGAAACCAGAAATGCTTCATGGCGGGCATTATGGTTGGAAATGGGACTGAGGCTTGAGAAGGAGGTTTGAAGAGTAAGAGCATGTCTCCTGAAAAACACCATGTGCAACCTGAGACCGTGCTGAAGACCAGCACTGGACTCGCCGAAGAAATAGGCTGAGGAGGTAGGTATAGGGAAAGAGAAGCTGCGTCGCCGTACAATTTAAACTGCTATCAAAATACATAGGCACAAAGGCAAAAATTACGCTTGCACTGACACTTATTTCTGCTGTACCCCAACTAGGGAGTCCTTGTGCCTCCAGCAGATGCAGGGCAGCATCCCAGGGGAGCACGGCCACGTTAGACACCCCCTATCCCAAGAAGCACCCAGGTGCCTAAACACGGACACTGGACCTACACGGAGGAGCAACCGGGATGGAGACGGCGGCGTGGCCGGGAAGGGCCGGTGGCTCTGTCGCCGTCGGGGCAGCCCCGGCGGCGACAGAGCGACCGGCCCTTCCCGGCCACGCCGCCACGGGAGCCCCACGCAGCCGGAACGGCTCGGAGGGGGGTTTGGGGGGCGGCTTCGGCGCATCCTCCGGCAGAGGAGAGGAGCGGGGGCTGAGCGGGGAGGAGGTTGTCGCTCAGCCCAGCAGAGGGGAAAGAGGGGGCTGCAAAGAGCCCCTCGGCCTTCGAGTTTGGAAGTAAGACGAGGAAAAAACAGCGGGAGAGCCCAGAAAACTTTGCCCGGCGCCTCCTTCCCGCGAGCCCCGGCTCCCTCCGTTACCAAACGCATCGTTCGCAGGAACGGCGTTTGATGTGATAGGTGAGCGCATGGTTTGCATTACGGAAGAAATGACCCGATAATCGCCCGGCAGCGGCGTGCAGATGTGATAAGTGACTCCGCACCCGCGGTGCCTCTCCCCGAACCCCCCCAGCGCCCCGCGGCACCCGGGGTGTCCTGCAGCAGAGGGGGTGTCACCCCCTTCCCCGTCCCTGGCGTCTGGCTGCGGCCCCGCCGGAGCAGAGGGTGAGAGGAATCGGGTGTTGAAGCCACCTCTTGCTCCCCGGCGCCGTTGCTGCTCCTCTGCTGGACGCAGGGGCTCGGTAGCCCCGGGCTTGCAGCCGCGGGGCACCTTGTAGCGTGGAGGCTGGGGGGATAAACGTTGGTTTTGGTCAAGGAGCCCTGAAAAGCAGTAAAATATGTCAAGTGCTTTCTGGTAACTGCGTGAAATGTTTCACGAGTAAAAAATCGAGGAGCTGATATTTGGAAAGGCAAGAGGAAATAGTGGGGGAAAAGAAAAAAGGGGGGGGGGGGGGGGAACGTCCAAAGTGAACGGAGTGTAAGTGTTCCGTGATGTCCCCCGAAGCCGCCACCGTGACCGGCCCGCTCGCCCCGCAGCCGGCCAGCCCGGCCCGCGGCCCTCCTCCCTGCGCGGCCGCCACCGGGGCTGGCGGTCGGATCCCGTCCCGCCGCACCGAAAAGCTCGGGAGGATTCGGGCACGGCGTACCGTGTCTCCGAGTCGCGAAGCTGTGGCTGTGTTAGAACGATAGCTGTAGGTACGCCGCATTCGCTCCTGTAGCTTGTCCCCATCTATTTATTTGCTAAGACTTTGTCAATAACAGACTATAATTTCTTTATAAATGCATTTAATCATGAATCACCTAGCAATCCTGGTTCATTTAAGCAGTTATAAGAGGGTAATATCCAACTCGCTTGCAATATGAAACCCGAAAGAGCTGAAGGCTCCTCAGAGCTGAGGTTGGTTGTTTTCGCTTTAAGGCTGGCCAGCAGACCTCTCTGGATCCAGTTACCGGTTATTTAGCGCTCTCACAAGTTCCCGCTTGCAGAGAGGTAAATGCTGGGGCTCTGCATGCAAACATGTGAGTATGAAACCTTGCCTTTCGGCATCAGCTTGTGTGTTGTCTCCGTGACTTTGTAAAATCATTTATGCTGGAGTAGTAAGAGTTGGCAACCCATCCTCTGTGTTTTGCCATGACTTTAAACGAGTCAAGGACGTTTTAAGTCCAGGGAAGGTCGTTGACGGATTTTCTTAAAGTTAAAATAAAATATTGCAGCATTTCCCATTAGCATTATCTCTTGGAAATAGCATAAAGAGCACTGCACAGGAGTTATTTAATTGACTGTCATTTTATAGAAGTTCTGTTCCCTTTGGCAAGTCCGTCACGTCTAGGAAGAGAACCAGCATGCCAGAAAGTCTGTTTCCAGCAATCTTGCCTTTAAAAAAAAAAAAAAAAAAAAAAGATCATAGGACTAAGATGAGGTTTGTCTCCAAGGTAGCTCAGTTTTTCAGCACTGTGTTTAAAACTTTAGGAATTATGTTTTGTAGTGGGATAGAGAAGTGACAAAAGATGTGGGATTTGGTGGAAGGGTGGGTGTTTTTCATGAAGCATCATCATCTGGTACTCCAGCTAATGAGAAATAACAGTTTGTAGTTTGTACATCCAAGAAAGAGGTCTCCCGGGGGAGCAAACACCGGAAGTTTTGTTGCTTTCAGTGGAGACAAGATCAAGGCCACAATAACCCACCGGCCAAGCTCGTGTTACTCCTCCAGTCGGTGCTTGAATCTCCACTTGAGTACTACAAGTGTGGTATATATGGCTATATCCACGGTGTATTTAACTTAAAGATCACACTTTAAAGCGGTGGAGAGAGTGGGTGAAAGCGTGTGATAGTCAGCTGGAATATGCAGGGCTTGGTCCTGGGTCCGGTTTTAGCTTTTCCTTTTTAAAGTTTGTGTTGCTGTCTGAGTGGCGGCGGAGACTTGCTTTTTTGATGAAATCCCCTTCGGTACTTCTCTAAGGAGACTTGTCAGGAGGCAAGGCTTTGTGGAAATAAAGTTTCAAATTATCAGGACCTATTTACAGGCGACGCTGAGAGACTGGGATCATCTCGTCCTCCCTTCTGCTCCTGGTGGTGTGCTGTACTCTTAGATGAGCTATTTTCGGAGCTCCGGTATGCAGAGCACTTTTGCAGTTACACACAAAATAAAGAAGTTTAAGAACAAAAGATTGTTCTGGACAGTCAAACTAGAATGAGTTGGAAGGATACATTTAGGAAGTGGTTTCTTGGACACTAATTAGGACCATTTGCTTGGGGTTGCCATTATTTTCCTTTTAGTCTGGAGGGCACAATAGATCAAATGATTTATATATCATTAACAATTCTTGTTAACCATAAGCAGGGTTGGGCTTTTCCATACTGATTACTGAGTAATGCAATAACGACTTGTTTTATTTCTTCTGCAGTGTCCACATGAGCAAGTTAACGTGAAAGGTCAGTTCTAAAAGAAGCGCTTCAACTCGTTATTTTTTCTAATATATGAGTATTAACGTGTTTCATTCTGCGAGAGCGGCTGCGAAACCGAAGCCCATCAGCTCTTTGTGGCTTCCACTCCTGGAATACTGGCATTTGCTGTACCTGATCCTGGCTCCCAGTAAATGCATTTTAATTGTAATAAAACACAAACTGAACCGTATGTGCACGTGTGTTTTAGACGCCGCATTATTGATCCCCCCTTTCCCTTTCTTTTGCACCACAAGGAACGGGTTACAATCCCGTAATACAATTGATTTCACTTTAAAAGAAACTAAGAAAGCGGGCGTATGCAATCACTGAAATCCCACGGCTTTATTTAACGTTACTTTTGTACGCACCGTGATGTCCAAGAATTGTGGATGACTGTGGTACGCCCAGGAGTTTCGGCTGTTTGGGGGGAGGGAGGGACGACGTTGTGTTGTGTGTTGCGGTGGTGTGTGCTGTGTGCTGCTGTGCTGTGAGCACGGCTGAAGGCGGGCCTTGCTCCTCGCCGGCAGAGGCGGGTGCCCGGGGCGGCGGCAGCGCTCCCGCCGCGTACGCGGGGAAATCCGCCCTCCGGGGTGATCCGTCCCCTTCGGCTGCTCCGGGCGATGCTGCGACGTCTTTGTACAATGAGCTCGGGGATGCCTGAGCACCAGCGCGGCCTCCGGCCCCCGAGCCCTCCCGAGGGGAGGTGGGGGAAGCCGCCGGGACGGGACGGGACGGGACGGGACGGGACGGGCTGTTCCGCCGCGGGTCTTCGGCCGGGGCCGGCTATTCCACCCTCCGACCCCGGGAGCTGATCCTGCCGCCCCGGGGCAGGGCCCGAGGAGGCTCCCTGACACACTCATTACCGGATTAAATCCCCGGCACCGAGGTGGGGGATGGGAGAAAGAAAGGCTCAACAGAATCGCTTGGGTTCCTGAATAATTTAAATTCTTTGTATTTGATTGAACATCGGTCTGTTTGGTGTCCAAGTTTGTAAAAGCCTTTGAAAGACAAAAGAATTCTGTTTGCAAACATAATATGAAGTGTAAAGCACACTACAGATATTCATGAGCACCCAGGAGGTACTGAGCACTCCGGTACCTTAGAGGCAACCTTGCCAAGAGCTCCTTCATCTTTGTTTCATTAACACGAAAGTCCTCCTTTATTTCCTGCTAAAGTTATTGATATCCGGACTATTGTATTTATTGTGTCCCACAGATCTTCATTAAGGTTGAACGGCACTCAGATAATACGTCCTATCATAGTGTCGATGAATTGCTGCGCCCAGAAAATCCTGGAGGAAGCCCAAGCCCAGCGAGTACCCCTGAGGTGAAGCTGGTCTCTGGTCTCCTCTCCCCGCCGAGCTCTCGGCCAGCGGGGGGACAGCGGGGTGGCCTCGGGGACATCCCGATGCTACACAGCAGCTCCGAGATGGACCTTAGGTGGAAGTGTGTGGGGTTACCCGAAGGGGCTGTAGTAAATGGAAAGGCATTTTTTCATTTGTGTACTTTCAAATGAAGCAGCCAGTTTCATTTAGACGGGAAACTATTATCAGTCGCTTGCTGTCCCATTTTGATCCTTCCTCAGCTTTGGTTGAACGAAATGTCTTGAAACCTATTCCAAAAAGATGCTCGTACAGGCTTCCAGATGCTAAGATTTAGATCATTTGAACGTCAGCGCAGCCTTCTGGTAACAAAAAAAAATCCAAATGGATTTCGTTTGTGTATTAACATCCGTCAGATGGGCGAGTAGCACAGTTTAGAGCTAAAGTCTGTTTTCATCGTTTTAGCAACTGGGTCCACGTGAACATCTCGTCTGGCGAGTCAATAGGTTGAAGCTGTATTGAACAGACTGAGTCCAAGTATCTGAAATGACTTGGAATAGCTGTGCTAACAAACAGTGATTTAACGGATGAGACTATTACTGGTGTTTATATAGCTTCGCGTGTGCATGCAAATAGATGGGGAGGGGGGTCGTTGCGGGGAGAGACAGCTGCAAACGCATCCAGTGAGCTGTGCACCCCAAAGCTGCGGGCTGAGCCCAGCCCCACGGCGAGGTGGGTCCCGGTTCCGTGCGCAGGAGCCGAGCATCGGTCACTGTCGCTGAACGGCCACCGGCCACCCGACGTGGCGGGGTCCTCCTCTCCCGGCTGTCGTATTAGGTGAGGAATTTGTACCGCAAGGTCCGGTTGTGTTGCCGCCGCGGCAGTAATAATGAAATAAAGCATAACATTAGTTAGGCGCGACGCAGCAGGTGGCTTATTATAAGCCTTGCATATTCCTCTGTCTCCTGCTCCCATTAGAGCGTCGGTAACTGGGGGGGGGAAATATGTTTTAGGCGCTTTAGAGAGAAAGCGGGGGAGCGGGGAAGAGCCCGCGGCTGCGGTCACCGCCGCCTGCGCCGGCCAGGGGGGCCGGGGCCAGCCCAAACTGGCCCCCCCAGCGCCCCGGGCCCCGGCAAGGCCCCGGCCCCCTCCCTCAAAGTGGCGGCAATAACAACCATGGTGATTATGATAATAATATTTCTTATTATTGTACCTTGGCGCAGATGGCCGTTGCTATTTGAGGGAGATTAAGAAGAGAGCGAGCCCCGTGAAGGCACCTCTCTCCCTGCGTGGTCAGCCGCTTCCCGGCACAGGCTGCCGGGTTCAGCTAATCCCACCCGAGGGCTGCTCCCGCTTTTGCCCGGGATGGCTTTAAACTTCCCGGTCGCCAGCGGGTTTAATAAAAACCTGACTTTAAAAGTTCTCGCCAACCAGACCACGGGAGTAAGACGGACTTGCACGGCCCCGGAGCCGGGAAAGCAAAACTCTGCGCGCTCGGAGCTCACGGTCACCTGCCCCAAACCCGCTCCTCCTGCAGGGCTTTTCAGTCCCCCCACAGAAGTAAAGCCCCCTCCCGCCTCGGCACCCCCTCGCCCGCCACCTCCCTGGCTGCTTTCTCCAGGTGAGCTCCTGTTAGGTGGGATGCTCTCTCTGCTGCACCCCCACCTTCACAGCGACCGCGGACGCGGAGCCGCTGCGCCCCCCGCTGCGCCCCGGGCTTCCGACGCCCTGCCCGCGGGAGGGCGGGCGCGGGGCCGCCGCGAGGCCTCCCCCCGCCGGCCAGGACGAAGCCAGCCCGGGGCGGGCGGAGCGGCTCCCCGGGCCGCCGTGCTGTTACCCGGCTGCTGCCGAGCTCCCCCCGCGCCGGCAGCGGCTCGCTGGCAGCCCCGGCGGCCGGCAGAGCCGAGGCGGAGCGGGACCCCACCGCCCGGCCCCGGGGCGCACGGCCGGACCCCCGCCCGGTGCGCCCCTCGGCGGGGAGCAGAGCCCTGCCTCCTCCGCACGCCGCCGGGTCCCCGCTCCCTGGCAAACTCCAAGGAAGATCATTGGCATCCCTTGACTGCCTTTTTTCTTTTTTTTTTTAATAGATTACCAAACTGGCCAACGTAGACCTAAGGGTCAGACGGCTCAGGGGAGAAGAACCGAAACTGTCACAGGAGTTAAGAAAAACAGGCAAACAAAGCCAAAGCGAGAAGTCATCTCGCGTTGCTGCTCCAGAAAGCGCTCCCTGGCCGCAGGCTCCCCCCCGTAAGCCCCTTCCTGCGGGAGCCGCTCCGCGACAGCCGGCGAGAGGCGCGGCCGCGGCCCCTCCGCAGCCCGGCCCGGGGCCGGCTCCTGCCCCGCCGCCGGCTCCCCGCGCCCCCCCGGGGAGGGAGGCTCCGAGTAGGAGAAATGACTCCCGACCCTATATTTTTCTATTGTTTTGAGCCGGTGGATCAATTGTCATCAGTACTGTCACCTAAGAAGCAATGATTCCGATTCATCTTGGCATCTGATTTTATTCTAATGGGTTAAATTGGGTTCACTTTTACAATTATCCCAGGTTTGACTGCGTAGTATTGCATGACAACTCACAGTTTCATCGGGTTTGGCAAAGCGAGGTTGTTCCGTGAATCCGTATATCATATCACATCAGATCAGGCTGAAGTTTGCTGTTTAGCGACTCCATTTGAGAGGGTTTTTATGAAAGTGGGAAGGGTTGATGCAGTCCATGGCTGGTTCAGTGAGATTTGAAAAAAAAAAAATGTAGAGAGATGGCAACAACACGGGGTTCGCTGCTCAGCTGTGAATAAGCATAGAACGAAAAAACCGACATGTTGGGGAAACGCTCAGCTCGCTACAATATTTTTAGCAGCCTCTCAGTCCTCGCCTTTTTTTAATTTCCTAATATGTTCTTTGCTTTATTAGTTTTATTTACAACCAGCTCCCCATTAACACCTCACCTGATTACTGAGGAGCCGAGACAGCTAATCAAGAAAATCCAACAAACCAGCCAAAATTGAGAGGTGGGATTTATTTTTGCTTTCATTCATTCTTCTTCTTTATTTTTTATTTTGTTTTGGAAAATATTTCGAAACAAACAGAAAATAAAAGGCAGGTATAAGTGCACGTTGATGAGAGGTCAGAGGTTAGAAATTCACGTCAATTCTGTATTAGAGGCTATGTAGAGGGGGGAGAAAGAGAAGGGGGGGAGAAATCTTTCCACCAAGCAGCTTGTTTATTTTAATTAACATAGGGATCCTCTGCTAGGAACAAGGAACAACCTCCATCTACTGGCTAGATCACTGCGTCTCTTCTCCATCCAAAACCCATCCCTCATCACTCATTAAGGAGGGTACAATTTTGGAAGAAGCTTCTAAGGTCTCAAGGTAAGCTCCTGCATGAGTCTTTGCTAGCAATGCAGCTATTTAAACATCACGGATATCGTTTGCGGGGTGTTTCTTTGGCGTGGTAGTTTTTTTTAAAACAACACAGAATGGTCGTTTCCCCAGGTGTATTCGCAGACAACATTTGGTGCATCTGTGTTTTAATTTAGAAAAATAGCAGTCTGGGAAGACTGAGCCATTCAGCTCAATTAAAAGTAAAAAAAAAAAAAAAAAAAAAAAGCCAGTAGGTTTTTTCTTTCTTTCTTTTTTTTTCTTTTTTTTTTCTTTTTCTTTTAATGGAATGGCTCCTTTCACCTGTCTGTGAATCTAGCATGTAAGGGATTCCTTTTCAAAAGCAGCAAAATATGATAATTTCCAATGGCTTAGTTGCAACCGGAGTGCAAATATGATTACGGTTTATATCAGACAACTAAGAAGCTAGCAATGCTGACGTCCTTGGCGGTGAACAGTTTCGTGTTAGACAATAATCTGCCTCTCCCGCTTTTTGCTGGCTGTGTGATCACTTGTTTGTGGTCACTCACAGCGCTTGACCATGGAGATATGTGTCTGGGGTTTCTCTGCAAAGCACATAATCCTTTTTTATTTCAGTATCATCTCCTTAAGCAAATGATTACGTGTCTCAATTTACATGTTTTCAGATTACCGGGAGGTACAAGCATGTTGGGGACTTGGGGTTTTTAATTCGATGATGTTTACGGTTAAAGATACCCTGCGCTTAGTGCTGCTCGTACGGCCAGCCTCTGCGCAGGCTGGGGGAAGAGGGGCTGGTGCCTCAGCCCATCGGCTTTCTCCGTCTCTCTAACACAATAATCCGAAAGTTGGTCTGCGGTACCCTCGAGAGGACCAGAGGCAGGAGAAAGACGGTGGTGGTAAAATATGTTGTTTCTGACACCAAAGGGGAATTTTAAACAATGTCGGGTTAAAAAAAAAAAAAAACAAACCAACAAAAAAACCCCACAAACAAACAAAAACCCCAAAACCAACACGCAACCCATTTAAATGCTGAAAACGACATTAGCTACGTTTGATGCCACCGCCGAGAGATGTAACTGTATTCAGCTTTTCCTTCTTTGTGTCTAGATTGCTTGTACTAGCCGCGGACTTCACAAAGAGATGAGGTCGATCATTAATAGCACTGTACTCCACCACAAGCTCGCAGAGCAGAAAATAGCGTTAGGATTTAAAAATAGACCTGGCTTTAACCCCCCGACTCGCAGGCAACGGGAGCGTACTGCTGCTGCTGTTATTACTACGCGCTTTAAATTTCTGGAAATGATTAAACTGGAAGAGTCTTGAGAAGTTGGGGTACCCGGGGGAGAGGGTGGGAAGTTCTGCCGCCCTGGTGCGGCGGGGGGCGGCCGACCCGCCGCCCTGCTCCGGGCAGCACCCTCGCCACCAGCCCGGGACGCGCCACGGCCTTATCTAGGATAGACTAAATCCAAACCATTGCTGCTTGAAGAACTCCCCCTCCTCCCCATCCCACCCCCACCGCCTCAGTACCCTCCCCTTTCTTCTAATTATTGTTGGTCAATTATTAATTTGCATGTAGACCTTGTCCTAAATCCTCGGAACTAAACACAAGATCGTTCACGCTGTAATAGGCTTTAGACTGTAGCCCGTGGCCAAGAAGAATAAGGGCTCTATAGCAAAGCGGATCCCAGTGGCCGCATGCTGAAATCTGTCCAGGGCACATGCTAATTACGAAGGTGGAAATGGCTCCAGCGAGCGCCCGGAAAGCTCCGGGCAAGGGCTGCGGCCGGGGCGGTCCCTGGGAGCGCTGCAGCCTGGGATGGGCAGTGGCGACGCGCAGGAGAACGTTTTACCTGCGGAAACCTCAGTAGCGATGTCTTCCCCCTCTTCCTCATTAGCTTGTCGGTCTGGGTACAGCCTTACGGACAGAGAAAAGCTGAGAGCCCCTGTCATGTTACTGAAATATTCTGAATATTGCACATCAGATACCCTTCCCGAAATGCTGCGGCGAAAGGAGATAAAAGTACCCTGCAACGAGAAACTGCGTTCAGAGGCGAAGTGCTAATGCAGACGGATTCGTAAGGGATAAACCGGTAGATTTGGATTTTAGGTTCCCTGTCGTGTTCTTTGTGAGCTTTTCTCTCCCCTCCCCGAGCAAACCAGCAAGACTATATAGAGACCCTCGTGCTATAATGGCAACCTCTCGCTACCAGCCTGCCTTAGAGCAGCGGAGTTTCAATTCGCAGCGAGGAATGAGATCTCGGGAACATTGAAATAGATTTACCTTGATCTCCTACAGGCCTTTTAGAAACGGAGAAGTCACGTTTGATGCTAGCAACAAACTTTCCGTGTCCCTTTAGGTAAGAAGTGGTCTGCCAACATTAGGATGTTAATCAGAAAACGCCTTGCAATGCCCTGGCCTCCTTTACTGGAGCAGCAATAGCTAGTAGCGTATCCTTAACCGTACCTGATGGAGCAGAAAGAAAGGACCCTCTAATTAATTAAGTGTGCCCAACCGGAGGAGGTTTAGTCATTTCTGAGTTTTGTTATGAGTCTGCCCAATTATTCCTAACGGCGCCGCCGAGCTAAGGTAGAGATGGGAATTTAACGAACAATATTTTTGGTGTCCCTGGCTCGGACCGGACCCTTTGCCACTGCACCTGCAGATAGTATTTCGGTGAACCCGAGACGGCAAAGGCCAGACACGCGGGAGGGCGGGGGGGGGAGCGGTGGTCGCACCCGGAGCGCCCGAGGCGGGGGCACAGCCCGCTCGGGGAGCGCAGCCTCCCCATTTTAGCCGTCCGGAGGGAGATGGAGCCGGCGGCGTCCCCCCCCCGCCCCCACCCCGGGTGGCTCCCCCAGCGGGAGCGATGAGTTTGACCGTCCTCAGCCCGGCAGGGACACGGTCACGGCGGCGCTTCCGAGGGGGGGTGCGCGGGGACAGAGCGGGCGGGTGTCGGCGGGTATCCGTGCCTGGCACACGCCGGGGTATCTTTGGCAAGACGGGAGCCATGGGAGATGCAGACCATTTCCAAGAGACAAAATATCTGGACAGGAATAAAGGAACATTTCGTTCAAAGGAGAAAAAAAAAAAAACAACAAAAAAAAAGCCCTGAACGTGCCAGTAGAGTGGAAAGATTATATTGCAGCTATTAGAAATAAACTCCTCTCTAAGCGAGATTTTTTTTCGTCTCTGTCGACAGCAACCACTGCAATCACCCACGCCAGGTAGGCACACGCCTGTGGCCGCTCGTGGGCTCAGGGTGAGCGGGGAGCAAACCCTCCTGCAGAGGGGTGAACCCCCCTCCCGGAGCGCGGCCGCCTCCCTCCGGAGCCCCGGCGCTGCCTCCTTCCCTCCCTCCCCGCCCCCCCCCACCTTCCTTCCCTCCCCGGGCGGCTCCGCAGCGCTCGGCAAAGCCGCCGTCCCCGCAGCGGGTCTCGCCCGCTTTCCCGGGCGGCGCGGTCCCGCGTGGGCTGCCGGCCGTGACCGCCGCTCCTCCGGCGGGATTTGAGGCGAGAGGGAAGCAACTTCTCCCGTCTCCCGGAGCAGTCGGGGCACGGCGGAGGGCCGGCAGGAAGGAGGGGGATCCCGAGCAAACAGCTCCCGTATCCCGGATTGAATCACCTTGTTTATTTTTTCCTGATGGCTTGTTGTGTTAATTGACTTGTTTTCTCCAAGGAAAGCCTGTCTCTCCCTCCTCCTTCCCCACACACAGATTTTTTTTTCCCTTTTTCATTTTTTTTTTTTTCCAGACCGGGAGAGCTCTGCAGGAGACTGCGGCTTGTAGAGGGATCTGCCCGTTTTAAGGGAGATTCCCTTACCCTTTTGAGTATCGTCGGTTTTATAGCTATTACTCTCTTATTAAAACACACACACACACATACAACACATTGATTTCCATCCAAAAGGGCTAATTACATTACTTACAGTAAATAGCAGCCCTGCTGTCCAGGGTCTAGTGTGCCAACAGAGAAAAAAAATCCCGGCTTATTTCACTTGATTGACTTCATCTTTGTGTGAAATTGTGTTTTATGAGCTGTATTCTGGCACTCGGAGGAATGTAGCAACATTCAATCTGCAAATAACATCAATTTTAGCTACTTGGGGGAAAGGGAAGGGAGGAAACTGGCTGCCTGAATCTTGGGTTACATGGAAGAGGTGACTCGAGGAGCCCCTGAGGATGTCTCCGGGATGCTTTGGAAAGGAAGTGGGGGCTGGGGTACTTCTTTCACTAGTCGCGCTCGGGTTTGGTGTGGAGCGTCCCCCAGGGAACAGGGAGCGCAGAACTGCCGCCAGGAAGATCCTTCAGTAGGGATCGAGGTGTCAGGAAACAGCCGGCAGCTGTTCCAGGGAAAGGCAAGGAAGAGTGGTGTGAAAAGTAAGTAGGAAAAAGGGAAAAGGAGGGGAGGGGGAGCGCAGAGAGAGAGAGAGATTAGCCGGGTAGGAATGCATCCCCCAGTCCCCGGCACACAATGATCGCTCGCAGCCCGCAGCCGGGAGGCGGGCGGGGGGAGAGAGCCCCGCAAGAGCATCCCCGGCCGGCTCCGCTCCGCTGCGCGCCCGCCCGCCCCGTCGACGGCCTGGACTGGCCCCGCATCTGCCCGCGGAGGGTGCCGGAGGTCCTACTGCGGGCCCGGGCGGGGGTCCCGCGGGGTTGATGCTCCCCGGCGGCGGCAGGGCGGGTAAAGCCCCGGTAAACTCTCCATCCGCCCGGGACCTAGCCGGACGACGCCGTGCCCTCCTGCCTCCGAAGCCCCCGCCCGCCGTCCCGCCCAGCCACCGCCTCCGCGGCCGCGGGGAGCGGTCTGGCAGCTCCGCTCCGTCCTGCCTCGGCTGCCCCACAACGGCGCTTCTCCTCCCTCTCCCCTTCCCGCGGCGGTGCCAGCCCAAGGGGCCGCGGAACGGAGCTTCCCCCGGGGGGAGCGGGGCCCCCGGGCCACCCTGCCCCTCGCCAGGCGCCGCCGCCGCCAACTCCCGGGACTCCGTGTTTGGGGGAGGTAATAAACCCCACCCCACCCACAGCCCCACTGTAATGTTTGTCACTGCTTGCCCATCACTAGGGGTTGAGAGGAGTATGACAGGTCTTTGTTGTCTGAATAAAAATCAGTGGCAGCTCAAGGGAGAGAACTCCTCCTACTAAATTATCAAAAATGGGCTGGCTTTAGTCTCTTAACAAATTGGACAGAGCTCCGGAAAGCAGCAGTCCCAAATCCAACCTACAGGCACTGGGAACTTTAAAGCAACCAGGGACTGCTGAAAATAGCACTTCTTTTTGCTTTCTTTGTATTCAAAACTATATCCTTTCCCGACCGATTCTACTGCCCCAGGTCCAAGTCTCTCCAGTCAGGAGCCCCAGCTCTCCAGAACAGTAACAGATCCTTTAGCTCGCTTTTATTATTTTATTTTTAAAATTAATTATTATTACATTTTCTTCCCCTTGTTTGTTTTCTGCACATCTTCAGGAAGCCCTCGGTGCTTGTGCAAAGAGAAGCTCCTATTGCAACCTCCCTCCCTGCGCTGTTGCGCCTCGGTGTAAACATTTTGGATGATCTAAAGACTCTGGGGTCTGTATATGGAAATAGTGGGGTGCAGAGCAGAAGAAAATACTTGTCCTTTCCGTCCCCCAGCCATGCTTTTCCACGGGATCTCCGGAGGCCATATCCAAGGAATCATGGAGGAGATGGAGAGGCGATCCAAGACCGAGTCCCGCCTGGCCAAGGGGGGACAGATGAACGGCCGAGAAACGGTAAGAAAGGAGCTGGCACTCTTTGAAAGGGCGTCCCTGCAAGCATGGACCCGCAGCGGGACAGACCCTGCCTTTGGGGAAGAGAAAGCCCCCGCTTCCCCCTGCCCGTTCCCTGCCACCCCTTGCTTGTAGAGACCCCTCCGAAGCTCCCTGCAAACCCACCCGTAACGCTGGGTGCTGCGCTGGCCAGGCTCAGTTACGCGTTTGTCTAACCCGTGTGGTTGCGTGTGCTCTCTGGAGTAACGGGGGAAAATATTTTAAATCCTAGCAGCGACGGGTTTTCAGCCCTCACAGCGAAGCAGCCTTTTGCCCCCTGCTCGGCTGGCTGCGGCCGCTCTGCCCCGTCCGAGCAGGGCTGCGGCTGGAGCCTCTGAGGTGTGCGCTACTTTTTTTTGCAGTCCTGGCACCTCCTAAATTAAACCGCAAACCGCGACCGCTTACTTTTCGTAACCATTTTTGGTCTGAAGTGTGGGATTGATACAAAGAGGCACCGCTCGCTCTGCATGTTATGCCCGCCGACTACTTTGCTAGCAGTAACATCTCTTTTATTAGTCAAAGGACCAAACTCTTCATAAATGTACTAAGGGATGGCGGCGGAGAAACCGAGTGTCACGCTGCGTTTTGTGCAAAGCGAGATCTCCCTTTCTCCAACTTGTAGGGCTTCCGCCGATCGCGCACAAGGCTCTGCGCACAAAGTAACGGCCTGGAAAACTGCTTTAAGGCTTTGAGCCATAGGATCCTTCCCCCCTTCTCCTAAATAAACTCCCGCTTTGTTACATGAGGATTTGCAATGTAAATTCAACTCGCCTTTTCAATTGCTGGGGGAAAAAAAAAAAAAAGAGACAGTCCGAGGAACACAACTCCAGATTGGAAAGCGAGCGCGGAGTTGCCACTTTAACACAGTTGCGACTTTAGAAAAAGATTTTCGGTATTTTCCTTTTTTCCCCCCCCCCGTTACTTTATCAGCAGACGCTACCCCAAGTTTCACAGCAGAGCTTTTGTTTCCGCCGTCCCCCCGTCTCCCTTTGTCCCGAGCGACACTCCTCGTGGGGAGCAGATTAATGGCAACTTGCAGAAGTTTGATGATGAAAAGACGCTAGTTTTAGCGGAAACCAGCCTGTGCCACCTTTCTGTCCACGTCCCTGGCCGGGGTGGTGAGCGTTCACGTTCTTTACACCGTCCACCTGTCTCCTTTCTCATACTTCTGTTTTAAACGGCCTGGCTTTCTTCAGAGACGGGGGTTTGGCTGTTTTAAGCACTGGTGAAAATTTACCGGAAAATCGGTGCAAGCCTGCACCCTCTGACATAAACTTTTGGTGCAGCAAACCGGTATTTTCCTAATTCAAAGTGCCGCTCTTGTGGAGAGCTCTAAAGATTAAAACGGCAAAGTAAGGGGGAGGCTGAGCCTTTCGCTTCGGGACCTCGGAAAAGAATGGGCTCCGCTTTTCGTACTGAGGCCTAATCAGTTGCCTTCACATATTGAAATGACATTAGGTCGTTAGGAAAGGTTTAATGGGATAAACACGAAAGCTGAATCGCGGTAAACACTTTCCTAGCGGGGATGGTCCCGGTTCTCCCTCAAACTTCCCGCCGGGAGCAGGCAGTTTGGTCCCAGAGTGCGGTCTCTTTGTGCAAGCCCCGGGCCCTGCGCAGGAGCCCGTCCCCGGCCCGGAGTGCCTGCCTGTCTCTCTCTCCCTGTCTCATCCCCTTGTGGTGTGGTTGTTTTGCAGAACATGCCCCCAATGAGCCCCGAGAAGCCTGCTTTGTGTGCTGGTTGTGGAGGGAAGATCTCAGACAGATATTACCTGCTGGCTGTTGACAAACAATGGCACCTCAGGTGTCTTAAATGCTGTGAATGTAAACTGGCTTTGGAGTCAGAACTCACCTGTTTTGCCAAGGACGGCAGCATTTACTGCAAGGAGGATTACTACAGGTACAGCAATCAGTCCCCATGGGTTCAAAAGCACACCCTCTCACAAGACATTATGAACCAAAACGCTCTTTTCTCCACACGGGCTTTCAAAGGTAGCTTTTCGCAGTCAGCGATTCCTTAATCCTGTAAACGTGTCCCTTCCGAAAAGTCTCGCACGTTTAAAAACTGAACGGATCGACCGGGGACACGCCGACTTGAGCACGCGTGGCCGTCCGCAAACGGGCGAAGGAGAAGACCTCGGGTCACCTGCTGATCCGCGGCTTCCTTCCGCAGAGACCAGCGTAAGACCGCGCAGAAGTTTCCCTCTGCCCGTAGCCGGTTGTTCCGCGGGCCAGGGAGCGGGCCCCGGGGCTGGCGTGGCGGGAGGGGCGGCGAGCGGCGGCGGCGGAGCCCGCTGCCCCCTGCCCACCCCCGCGGCGGGTGCCAGGCGGCCGGGCCCCGGCACTGTTTATCCCTGCTTTACAGCTTTCCCGGGATTCAGCTCCCCGCGGCTGTTCTCGTCCCTGCACGAACGCCAGGGGAGCGGGGACTGATTTCCCCTCCCGGTTCCGGCAGCGGGAGGGCTTTTGCATAGGTCCTGAGCGAATAGGTCCGTTTAGCAGACAGTGCGAGGCGTTTACCCCGGGACCCCACCGCTGGCTCCCCGGTGGCGTTCCAGACAAGCCGGAGCACCGACACCAGGCGGGTCAGGGGCCACAGCCGGCAGCAAGGGCCGTCCTGGGACCGGGGAGGGAGCGACCCTGGCGGGGACAAGCTCCCTGCCGGCTACCCGTGGCCGGGAGGGACGGTGGGCGGCACTGGGGCAAGGTCTGCCTTTGCCTTTCTAGTTGATGCCCACTTTTTTGTTTCCTTCAGAAGGTTCTCCGTGCAGAGATGTGCCCGCTGCCACCTTGGGATCTCAGCCTCTGAAATGGTCATGAGAGCCAGGGAGTCGGTTTATCACCTGAGCTGCTTCACCTGCACCACCTGCAACAAGACTCTGACCACAGGCGATCACTTTGGCATGAAGGACAACCTGGTTTACTGCAGGGCCCACTTCGAGTCCCTTTTGCAAGGAGAATATCCCCCTCAGCTGAGCTACACCGAGCTGGCCGCCAAGAGCGGAGGGCTGGCCCTGCCTTACTTCAACGGCACTGGCACAGTCCAGAAGGGGAGGCCCAGGAAACGAAAGAGCCCTGCCTTGGGAGTGGACATCGTCAACTACAACTCAGGTGGGAAACGCACGCCGAACCTCCCTCCCGCTCCTCTGAAAAGAGTGTTCTCGGGCTTCCCCTCAGCTAGGCAGTGCGTGAGTAACTCAGCCAGGCCAAATCTTGCTTAACCATTGGAAAATCAAACAAACAGCCCTCTGAGGGTTGGAGCGTTTGCAGGAAAGCTAACAGCAGCCCTCCTCAAAGGCTGTCTTCGCCTATTAATGTCAAACACCCAAACTTAGCCACTTCCCAGGGTAAAGACAAAAAAAAAAAAAAAGAAAAGGCAAAGGGAAAAAAATCACGACCCCCAAACCACAGCGTTCTTCTCTATAGGAACCTGAAATACTGTTATTGTATTTTATTAGCGAAAAGCACTTCACCAGTTAGTCCTCAAATTAGAAGAAAAAAAATTGCATAAAAGCTATAGTATATGGCTCCTACAAAGCCAATGAAGTATGTACATAACTTGATATAGATATTCATGCTAATTAATTCTTCAGGCTAAAAAGTTCTGTTTTACTGGCACAGAAACGATCAAACTGTAGAAGAGGCCAACGAATAAATGTTGTTCCCTGTAACTAAGCCCTAACAAATGTAATTAAGGAGAACGGTTTCTGCTCTCAAGGGTAGGAAAGGAACAAGTTCTCCCCCTTATTAAATATCTTCCCTAATTACAGTCATTTAAGTACCCAAACCGTGCCTAAACACACAGTGTTAGGGGCCAGAGGTAAAGGATTTTCAGGTATCATCAAGCAGATTAAGCAGCGTTTCATTAGATGGAAGATGAAAGCAGTAAGGGTAAATCCGAATTAAAAAGCTACCGACTCCAAAAATTATTTTAGTGAAACTTAAGTTCCCTGTGGACGTTAACGAGGGAAGACGGGTGTGTGATGGAAGGAAGGGTGGTACAAGGTGTCTCCCTGTGAAGTGGGAAGCCGTTCCGGCAGGTAGCAGGGGGCTCCGGGCTGGGCAGCGGCGGAGTGCTGCCAACCGCTGGCCCCGCCGGCGAGTCGGGAGAGGGGTCAGGGCCTCCCCTTCCAAGAAACGCAGGTCGATAAAAGTGCACTGATTTCGGCCCGGAGCTTTCTCCCCTCCGCCACCATTGCGATTCATAAGCAATCCTCCATCGCCCCCCCGCAAGCCCCCTCCATCCCTCCCCCGGCACCTCCTCTGGGGCTGCTTGTGAACGGGCTTTAGCTGGGAACTGGGTAGCTGCAAAGCTATTTCATCTCCTCTGATGCGTAGACCTTGGAGCCAGGGTAATCACTGCGCTAATTGTTCCTTGTTAATTGAAGATGACATTGGAATCCCTGGCTACGGAGCGGTTTCCAATCAATCCTGAAAGCTGCTAAAGAAAAGGGAACCTGTAGCGCAGCCAGGATTCATTCAGTCCCGGCTTCCAATGCTGGGTTTCCCGTACGCCCGCTCTTCGGTCTGCGCCCATCTCCGATCCCCACACCATCACCCAAATTCCCCAGATCCCTAAATGGAAATTTTTCTAGGGACAACTTACGGTTAGAATTGGGACCAGAAATTAGGGAAAGATGAAAAATTGCGGCTCTGATAAAACATCCCCCAAAACTTCAGGTCAGGACTCAAGAGAGACATTATTTGCGAATGCCGTCATAGTTTTCATGTCCTAATCTTAGAACTCTCCTTCTTTACAACAACGGGGCATATAAAATGTACCACTGACTTCAAATGAGATTAAAAAGCACTATCCATTATGAAAATACAACTCACTTCACTGAGATCTCACAGAATCCTCCGAGCAATGGAGAGAGAGGGAGAAAAAAAAAACAAACCAAAAACCCCCAACCTAAACCCAAACCGGATCGAATCTGGTACTTTGGACTCAATCTAGACGTTTGAGAAATTTGATCTGTTAAGGCCGTGTTGTGTTTGGCTTTTTTTTTTTTTTTAAAGTATTATCTAGCAATGTCCAGGGTTGACACATGGTCTCGAGAAAATACAGTTTGCAGCCAAACTGTGCATCCGGTGCAAACGAGTCCAGCCCGCTGACCCACCGCGCTCCAGATCCAGGGGGAGGAAAACGAATCTCTAACAGTTACGAAATGAGTTGCAGTAGATGAAATCGTTTCTGGAAAGAAAAAAAATAAATGTCTAAATAATTGGCAGCCACTTTCCTACACGCATTTTTCGTTCCCTGCCCTGTGATTCAGTAACTGCTCCTGCACGTAATCATTTACAAAGGGCAACCAGTCCGCTGAAAACTAAATGGATACATGACTGCCGCCTTCAGAGAAGCGGGACACGGGTAAGAACCATCAGCCAGCCCGCAGGCGGGCGCTTTCTCCCGGGCGTTCGCTGCGGTACCTGCTGCCCTCCTGCACGGCGGGCAGCCCGCCCGGCGCGGCCCGGCACCGCGGGTTGGGCTTGCGAGCCGGCGGGGCTACGCGGAGCCCGCGGGACTGAGCGGAGGCGGCGCGGTCCTCCGCTCCCGGCCGGGGCTTCCCTGGGCCCCTCCCCGGCTGGGAGA
The DNA here is from genome assembly GCF_963924245.1 of Chroicocephalus ridibundus. Taxonomy (NCBI): domain Eukaryota; kingdom Metazoa; phylum Chordata; class Aves; order Charadriiformes; family Laridae; genus Chroicocephalus; species Chroicocephalus ridibundus. Next base: position 25,565,694 of record NC_086291.1, on the reverse strand, counting down.
GGAGACCCGAGGGGCAGAGGCGCAGCCCTAGCCCGTACATCGCCTACCTGCGCTAAAGCACGCCCGAGCCGGCGGAGAGTGCTCCCACTCTGAGCGGGCAACTTCTGAGCCATGTCAAAAGTTTACTCCCGTCATTCGGCGCTGGGTGAGAACGACGAATTTAACATCCCCAGTAAACCAGTCCGGTATCCCCGACTGTAGGGTGTCCACATCGATACGGCAAGCCATTATGGAAAACGCATCAGACACTTAAAACAGCGCACTAACTACGATTAAACCAAAAACCTCACCAAGCTGAGCATAAAAATACATGTATTTGCAAGCGATCCGGCAGTACCTGGCTCAGATTTGTGTATACATTTTGTTTCTGGGGAGCTGAGCACAGGGCCAGAATGGAAAATCAGATTCTGCTGCCGGATCTACAACAGCTTTTCTATTCTGTATTTTGTTTAGTAGTTTAATTTCTGTTTCTCAGCTCCTTGGTTGTAAAGTGGAAACACAACAATAAATAACTCAAAATGTTATGAGGTAAAAGCCATTCATACTTGCGAGCTGTCTGGAATTAATGTGAAAAATGGAAGAAACTATTCAAAAGTACTTAAAACATTCAAGGCTTTCTCTATATTACCTCTTATATCATAGAATTAATATGTATTTTGAGGGAAACTGTTGACTTATAGCCCACAGGATATAGAAATGAGATGGTGAAGAAGATTTCCCTAGGAAAATATTTTACACAGCTGTTGCTCAAAGAGCTGTTTACTTTATTTCATTATATATATATGTGTGTGTGTGTGAAAAATATGAAGAGTTCACTTGAAGAATTCTTGGCAATAAAAAGCAAACTGTTCTAGCTCTTTCCAAAGCAAAATTGAACAACCCCCCAACCCCTCTGCAAAGAAATGAGCAATAATGTCTTGCCCGATTTTTTGCTTTCCCTTAGTTCTCCAGGAGATAGTGTAAAACTCTGCTCCGTGATGTGGCCAAACCACATAATGCTGTGTCACCTACGTAAAATAGAGAGTGAGCTAATCATTGCATAAACCAGGATCGTCCGAGGATGCTTGAGGCCCTCTTCCCATTTTCTCTTGAAGATAAAAGCCAAAATAAAGTAGATCGCAGACAAAAAAATAGATCACTGAAACAAAGGCAGTAAGCAGGACAGAGGAGCCCGAGGAAGTTTGTGTTGCTGCTGTAAACCTGAGCGAGCCAAGGAAAACAACACAAACAAACAGCTTGCAACTGTCTGAAGTAAAACCTGAGGACTGAATTCTGGTACTCTGAGTTATGTCAGCTCATAAGTTACGGCCCACGTAGTTTGACTGAAGGCAGCGTGATTGTTTGTGAAAACAAGTAGTAAATACAATCCAAATCTGGTCTGAATTTGTGTTTAAGGCAACTTTCAACTCCTGATATTTTCAGAAGTGTCAGCTTACTTTGTTTGAAAGTGCAGATATACTTCTTAGCAAGACTAGAAGTGAATCTAGCTATAATTAAATATTCACCTGATTTTCTGTCAAAGTGTTGTCTTACCAGCATCTGTTCATGTTGACTTGTCTTATAATTCAAAAGAGAAAACACCTTCAAGAAGCTTTTTATTTTCTCCTGGTTTCAAGTTGCTTTGCCTCTGTTTTTAGCACTGTCAACATCAGTCTCTCTCTGTATTGTGTGCTTTCCCTCTTTCTCCTTCTATTTCTTTTTCTTTTTTTGAGAAATAGGGATCAACTAGGCCTAGTAAATAACCCAATAATTATTGCAAAGTAGTTCAAAAATTCAAAAAAGCAACTAATGAAATGGTCTAGTTTACCGACATTTTGAAACATTTTTAATTAGCTGTTTTTTAATTAATATCCCCTGCTATGATGACATCATTAATTTTCTCCTGTGTGACTGAGCTACCTTTATAAAATGAGATCCTATAAATTGGTAACCTTTGTTTTTAAGCTGAAAAGAAAAGTATAGGTGGATATCTTCCTTTTTCTTTTGCCAATACTACAATTCCTTTCACCAATATGAAATAATGATGTCACGATCCCTGAAGAGTTGCAACTCTTGCTTACAATTCACACCCATAAAAGTGTAATGTGAGACAAATTCATCATTCATAGACACTTTGAAAACCCTGAACCAGGGAAACTCTTTTAAAGTTCTGGGCCACTAGTTGGTTGCTTGTAGAAATGTCCTAAATCAGTACCAACTAAGAGCTACTGCTGACTGGCGTTGAGATCGAGTGACTGGATCAAGCCTTGATGCAACTGCTCTCTAGACATCTTCTACAGATGAAGGTCTTTGAGCAGTTCATATAAACTCCCAGGCAGAGTCCAAAAGCATTTATTTTATCAGCAAAAACCTCGGTATTTTACGCTTTCTTGATGAACTGTCATAACAAACTTTGCTGCTGTATATCTCTTCTTATTGGTGCTTGTGATTTGGGGGAAAAGCTCAGGAACATTCAAAATGCAGGTTTGACCTTTATTCTTCTCTCAAGCTAAGAGTGTTTCAATGAGTGGGATTTCAAAATCTGAATGAGATTTCAAATGACTCTTTGAATGCCCAAAGCAAAACCATCACCACAGGGAAAAGACTTGTTTGAAAATAAATGCCAAAGGAGAGAGAACTTTTTAAGTCTGCCCTTAGTAGGTACAGGCCTGGGGGACAAGGCGTGTTTTAAGAATAGGAAAAGGTCATCTTCTGGATCTTTTTTGTCTCATTTAATTACCACGTCTGTACTTATCCTTGCACCATCTTAGCCCTTCCTTCCTTTCTTGCTTGTTTTCTTCCTTCCAAACAGTATGTGACTTAACATTTTTGCCTTGATTCCTTTGTCCTACATGATGCATGGCCACTAATTCCTTGTTTCATTTTGTTTATTGAACAGGTTGTAATGAGAACGAGGCAGATCACTTGGACAGAGACCAGCAGCCTTATCCCCCATCCCAGAAGACAAAGCGCATGCGCACCTCCTTCAAACACCACCAGCTTCGTACCATGAAGTCCTACTTTGCTATCAACCACAACCCAGATGCCAAGGACCTCAAGCAGCTTGCCCAGAAAACAGGCCTGACCAAGAGAGTTCTGCAGGTAAGAGGCCACATCACAGGCTTGACAGAATTTTCCCCTACCCCTGCCAGTCAATAGCTTTTCCCTTACGTGTAACTATAGCGATATATGTAGACATACTTTTGCTAGGTTTGTCCCTAGTGGGTGTGCAGAGGGGTATGGTATTACATGTCAGGAGAGCCAAATGTATGCCCTACCACCCCAAGGCAGCCAAATATTAAAATGTGATTTGTAATTACTTGCATCCTCAACACGAGGAAACTGTCTCCAGGGTCTACCAACCCAGTAGATACCCACGTCTCTGTGGTGACCTTCTTAAGGGTAGAAGTAGCAAATCTACTCATTTTATACACACTGGGTGAAGCCTTTGGGCTCCCCTGAAGAAGTTAACGTGGCCCCTCAGTGAGCAGATCCCCCAGTATGTAGGAAGCAAGCTTTGAACAATATGATTCTCCAGGATCAGCTGTCTCCCTCTCTCAATGCCTGTTAGACAACTGATACCACTAAGGGCCTACCTAGTAAAAAGTCACTTCCCTGTGAAGACCAGCCCAGCAAATTACATTAAAAAAGTCCCTATCAGGTGTGTGCTAGCTCAGTGAAGTTAAAGCAAGGTGTGTATTATATGCAGAGTGCCAAAGAAGGGCAGTGATTGAGGTAGAAGGAGAATCTATTAGCAGCAATTCCTTGTCTGTGTTACATGTCACCTAAAACATTTTCAGTGAACCTTACGGAACGGAAAGACTGGGTGACCCATATCAACAATCCATATGATAGGGATGGTGTAATTACCCCTCCTTCCTCTTCAGTATTTTAGAAAAATAAAGACAAACTTTCAGCCTTGGCAAAAATCTGCTCATTCACCCTTCGCCTCAATCTTTATCATGAGTCTTGACCCCAAACCTACCCAACCCAAGAATACATCAGATGGCCGTCAGGAAAGTTGCTTTCCTTGGGTGAATGATCGAGCAGATTTTTCTTAAGGCTGCTCTACGAGGTCTGTATGCTGGGCTGCGATGTTCCTGTGAGCGCCCATAGCGCTGGGCCTTGTGCTCAGGGTCCCGCCTGTGAAAAAGTCAGCGCTACCAGTAGCAAGTGAAGCTGTAGAGTGACTTAGGTGATTTGCCACTCAAAAAACAAACATCCAAAAAGTGACTTAAAAGCAAAAACAAAGACAAAAATAAGCAAAACAAAACAAGCATCGGTAAAGAAATCAATTGGGATTGGTTTGCAGGTTTGGTTTCAAAACGCAAGAGCCAAATTCAGAAGGAACCTTTTGCGGCAGGAGAATGGGGGTGTCGATAAAGCTGATGGCACCTCACTTCCGGCACCGCCCTCAGCAGACAGCGGCGCACTCACTCCACCCGGCACTGCGACCACTTTAACAGACCTGACCAATCCCCCTATCACTGTAGTGACATCAGTGACCTCTAACTTGGACAGCCACGAATCCGGGAGCCCCTCACAAACTACCTTAACGAACCTTTTCTAACATTTCAGTTTTTTTTTTTTTAATTCTTACTCTTCTTCTTTATTATTATTATTATAATTATTATTTTTATTATTTTCAAGCCTTTTTTTTTAAAAAAATACAAACCCACAAAATATTTGGGAAAATAAACAGCTTGATGTGTAGCATCTGCAGCCACTTGGCAAATGAGTTTGAAGTAATACGTTGCTATAATAAATGAACATTTACTGTTGTTAAATTGTACTCAAATTTTTAAAATTCATCGAATAACTGAAGAGAAAGTTATGAATAATTCTAATAAGTGCCTCTTAAAATTGTATGTTACTTATTTCCAGAACCATGAAAAAAATTATTACTACCACAAAAAAAGAAAGAAGATTCTTTTCCCTCCTCGATAACCAGATAAAAAACAGTTTAATTATAGCCAAAATAATGCTGCTTCAGGATCGTGTGTTCACTTACAACATTTAAGAACCCCAAATTTAATTTCATTTTTATAATGCATCTAAAATTTTTGTATGATTTTTTTTTAAGATTTGAAAAAGAAATACAAAATGAATTAAACTAATCGTTGAAATAGTCAGACTGGAAGTGCCAGTGCTTTCTTCTAATGCGTTAGTCACAAGCCTGACCCTCCCTGGGCACTGGGGATTTTCACTGGGGTAGCTGAACGCTCCTCTGCCAGTTCTTCACCCAGCTGGGACATCCTTGGCCACCACTGAAAGTTGTGCCTGGATGGAGGGCTTGGAGAGAGAGACCCAGTGATGAGAGTGCCTGTGGGTGAGCATGGCAGGATCAGGCTGTTGGTCTCCAAATTTGTGTCCTGTACATGAAGGAGGCAAGATCCGGGAAACACCCTCCAGAATGAGCTCACTCCTATAGGGATATTATTAAAGTAGTAACAGCAGAATAACAACTGAAGCGAGGAATTCTGCTGATCTGAAATGTCTCATAGAGAGCGTTTTTCATTTTTGCCTGTGAAGCAGTTCTGATTTGGAATTAAGAAAAAAAAAAAAAGCGCGGTTCGCTACACAGCCTTGATGCTATGCCATTAAAGCAAGCAGGAGGTTGCCCAGCTACTTTAGTGAGCACAAAAATAATTTCCAAGAAGAGGTATGTGTGCGTACTGTTAAAATGAGGTTTTGATAAATCATACTTTTTTTTTTTCAGGGAAAATGGAAATAAGCGAAATATAATTTATTAAGATGTTTAAGGAAAATATTTCGGTACAATTTATTCATTACTATTTTGAATTTACTTTAGCTGTTTCCTGAGATTGTATCAGACACTTTGTTTGGCTCATGAACTTAAAATCTTTAGTTCATTAATATCTCTAACATATACTTTAACTTTTTAAACTTTGTATAAAAGAAAAAAAATAGCAAAAATTCTTACAAAAAAGGGAATTGGCAGTGAATAATTTTAAAGCAGATAAACTCAGAAGCCTTGTGGATGCTGATCTGAATACATTTCTTAGTTTACAATAGTGATCTTTCTTTTTTTAATTTTATTTAAGCTAAAAGTCTGAATGGTCTGGGCAGTGGTGAATGTTCATTTGTATCCTTTTATTGTAGTTGAACACCAATTAGATTGTGGAGAGTCTCAGAAACAAAACCGAACAAAATCCAGTCAAGATCTATGTCTTGCTTTTAGTGGATTGTTAAGAATAACTTTGCACATATACCCCACTTTTTAGACACCATCAAATCTCTTTTTTGGTGGTCAAAGTGGCTATTTAATATATTTTAAAGGTGTCCTTTTTGGCTGTATAAATGTGTGGTTACATATTGACAGTTCACTGCCCACATTAAAGTGCATTATTGTAATTTTTGCTCAGGGTTTTTAGAAAATTAGCACAGAAAAGTAGCTTATTTTTAAAAAAAGATGATGGAAGAGATGTTAACACTGTAATAGAAGAAAGGTGTGTTTGCCATTATATATTTAGCAAGTATGGTTATCATCTTCTACGGATATTAAATCTTGACTTTTCCTATTTCTATTACCTTATGGGCATTTACCACTAACCAGACCAAACGACCTTGGTAAGGCTGAGATCTTTATTAATACACTTTTACAGGTAAAAATATTGATACTTATAAATTTTGTTCTTTGACAGAACAATATATGGTACTAGAGATCTACTTTATTAAGTAGACTAATTAAAACTCAGTTCTACTATGTGCCTTATGATATACCTTGGGAGTAAGTTTGTGAAAAATCAGGATATATGTGTTGTTTGTTAAATTAACTGTTTTAAGCCCTTTTGACACCTCACTAGTTTTGTACTGTTTTACCTCTTATTTCTGAAACTCTTTTTATGGTGTATCCTGTTAGAGGGGACAAACATGTCATAGAAAGCAGTTGTGCACTCTTTCAGATATAGTTGATAAATCCAATAATCTTATATATTGAGCTTCGTGTTTATAGTACAGTAAGTGGTCTAGCAAAATTGTCCATGTTTCTTTGTTTATTGATAAATGCATTGTATAGAAACTATTTCCCCTAAATATTTATGGACCAAACAATTGTGATATATCCTATTAAATTTGTGTGAATAAACCATTTTGAATCTAAGGAGTTTTATTTCCCATCAGTTTTTTTTTTCCTTGTTTTTTTTTTTTTGTTTAATTTAAAGTCTACATGTACCAGTGCGCCTCTTTGCTTTTACGGTACCTGTGAACAACTGGTATTAAACACGGAAACACGGCCTATTAAATATTTTAAAATCTGGTCCCTTCTTAGATTTTCAATTTCTTCATATTCAATGTATATGCTACTGCTGGTGCAATTTAGATTTTAGCCTTTTAACTCCCTTTGTTGAACATGCAAAGTAATGCCCCACTGATTTGATATTGAAACCCTGTCTTAGACTTCTAAAAAAGCCAGAAAACTAGCAGCTAAAGTAATTGCATGAAAAATATAACCTAAATAATATGATGAAATGAATCAAGATTTAATGCTAGGTATATTGAACACAAAATAGAATTGCAGACCCCGAAAAGCCAGGTTGCTCTGTAGTTTAATAAATTGTCACTATGATTTCTTTCAGGGAGAACAAATCATGGGGCATTACAGCCAAACATCCCGACGTTTGAAAATTCCCTAAAGTATTAAAAGAAGGGGAAAAGTTTGATCGGAAATCCACTGCAGTGAAGACAAAGACAATATTAGGTTATGATAATCATACATTTAAAAATCTATTGAGCCAAAAAAATAAAAATAAAAGACTTGATGTCATTTTCTGAATGTTAACAAAACATATGTTATTTTATGGTGTCTAATTAACAGAACTGAAAGCTTCAACAAATTGTGTGGTATTAAAAACAAATTTAGAGAAACTATGTATAAAACCAGAGCAACCTGGCAGCAATCTACCCAGCCCATATTCGAAGAAAACTTTTATTTAAAAAAAAAAAATCACATTTGTCAAGCACAAGTACTTGTAAAATAAAATCTGAGTGCATTCATTCCACTTGCTTGCTAATGTGTACTAGTCATACTAGTCTGTTAAATGGATTTTTGTAAATTCAAAGAGAACTTTTAACTCATTCAAGATCATAGGAATCAAAACCCAGTAACTTTAGTACTATTGTTTCTGATTTTTTTTTTAAATGAGACAAATCTGCATGCACTTTTCCATCTGTCACATATAGTGTACATTTCTGTATGATGAATTTCTCTTTGATGTTTCTTGTATAATAGCTTTCATTAATAAACATTTTATTTGATGCAAACATAGTTAACTTTATGTAAACACATAGCTAATTGTTCCAACTAATTTAAACTTTTCTTTTGAAAAGAAGCAGTACAGTGCAGTTCCCATATGTTATATATACCTAAAATCACAAAGAATGAGGTAGCAATACTGTTGCACAGTGTAAAATTATTTCCTTTGGTGTTAACTTCTTAATTTTTTAACTTCTTGTATAAAACTGACATGTTTTAAAAAAAATTCCCACCAGCATCAGAAATAAAACAACACCCAAATTCTTCATCAATACAAGAAAACGTAAGCAGTACAGTATTTAAAATCCTGAATGACTTTTGAAGTACAAGGATATAATTTGTGGATCCCTGAGCTGTTTACATGGTCACTATGCAATGAGCAAGTATGTTACAAAAAGTTGGTTCGAAGACTCCCAGCCCAAATCACAGATGATTTTTACAAGCCAATAAGCAAATGTAACAATAACCAATTCTTAATAATGAGGTTTTGTAACTGTTAAGCAACTATTTGAAGAAAGATTTTTTAAAATATATTCCTATTTAGCTGTATAGCCAAAGCGTATGTTAAACAAATTAACATATAAAAGACTTGCCAGAAAATCTTTCATTAAGATGACATTTTTATTATATACTAATGAACCCTATGTAATCAATGTAACTTTTATGAATGATGGACATTAAATATTTCACTTAAGTGTATCCTCAGCATTTTGCATGTTTTCTTAAACTTTTCCAGTTTCTGAATTCTAAAAAGAAAACCATACAGTTATTAACAACATAACACAAAGTTACATACAGATTACTGCAGCGATCTCTGGAAACTGGTAACCAAGAGTGTTCAAAAGGCAATAAAAAGGTATCATTTATTGGTGGCAATTATGGGAAGCATTGTTTAAACAACAATTTTATAGTATGTTGTAAAGTTCTATTGAAAAAGGTTAGCATGGTGGACTTAATTCAAATCAGCTTGATCAGAAATTTAAGTATATTGTGAAATTCTTAAACTGAGCCTTATGTGTGTTTATTACTGCAGAAAGTAAGTAAATGTAGGAAAGCAATTATTTTTGTCACAGCCATAATGCGGTTTCCCCTGTACTATAGGAAAATATTACAAACATTAATTATTCAAATGAGTAAAGAACTTGGTGGTGTTTAGGGCCAAGGAAAAAAAAAACTATGTACTGTAATCTTTCTTTTGTAAATCACCGCATTCTTTAATAAGTTGGATTCCTTCTCCCCCAATTTAATATTTACAGGCATATTTCTAATCTAAATTATTGTCCGTGTGCTGCTTTTTTCACCAGATTTAAGTTAGAAAAATTAATTAAATGCTCCTGGTGAAATACCAGCTCCACTGAAGTCAATGGCAAAATCATCACTGATTAAAGTAAAACCAGGACAATTTTATTTCTCTGGGCCTAATTAGAGACATTAAGGTTTGATTGCTCTTAACAACACTATTCTTTGTTTGCAGATAGTCCTGCTCATAGTGCTCTGATTGACCAGACTAGTTGTACTAGCCAATCCAAACTTCTTAAAAGATAAAAAAGAACTGTCTCCTGCATTAAGAGAGGAAACAAGTTGAAAGGGCAGCATTCTATGAGAAAGAAAGGAAAGGAATAATTTCAGACAAGATTTGAGAGAATGCAAGACAAATTTAGGTTTTTCATAATTCTCGCAAGTGAGAAATGTGTCGGAGGTCTGTCTAGTGGATATATATCCACGTCTAGACACAGCATTTCTTTGCACTCCTAGTCTTAGAAAAGAAGTCAAATTGTGTGGTCCTAGAACATCTTACTCGGAATTACTCATCAGAGAAATGGCTTGCAGGACCAGGTCAAGTGACAGAAGGCTGACACTGCAGCCCACTGAAATTGGTGAATGTTCTGTCTCCGATTCCACGGGCTTTGAGCCAGGAGCTGAATGAACATGGAGATTAAATTACTCTCTTGTCTCTAAAGAACGCATAACCTCCAGAATGAGACAGAATATATAGGACAGCCATACCACTCTATGCTTTGGACTTCATTCTTCAGAGCTGCTAATCCAAGCACCTGGCACATGCATTAAATTGACTTAAAAATATTCCTTCCTCCTTCACCCAAATACAGGACACAAATTATACTACTGGAATTTCCAGAAGCTACTATAGTGTCGGGGACTTTATTCAGTTATTCTGCAATGTTGAACAATTCTTCTGCGCTTCTCACTTGACACAGACTTATCTCGACACATACCTATACACATATCCTTGTCTTGCCTTCAGATAACCAGTACTTTCATATTTATTTAAGTCATTCAAACCTATAGGAAGCAACTCACCATGCTTACACATTCTAGCAAAGGCAGTTGTCATAATTTTTTTTTATACTCCTTTACAGTAAAAAATTTTTTCCAGAGCAGTGTTTATGTTATGAATTTGCACTTTTGTATGATTTTTTCTTTTCATAGCTTTGGACCAAAAAAATGTAGTGCTTGAAACATCTAAGCATACAGATTAATTTGCCAGCTTTCCCTGAAATATCTAAAAAAAAAAGTCTACTGGAATAATTGAATTCAGGGCTTGAATGTTACTGTAAGAATATTCCCCTCTACCAATTGATTTTATCATAACAAATGATATCAAATACATTCAATTCTAATTTTAACTAATATGATTAATATTAGAAATGGCAGCTTTTCAGCTGCATTAGTTTCTGGCTCAAATGTGTTTCTGTTTTTGGAAATGGAATGGTGAGCAAGCATCCTTTGAAATTTCTGGCATTTGCTACTGCTAGGAGTAGAGGGCTAGACTGAAGGTCTGATCTAGCTTGACAAAAATCAGTGTTATTTTGCAGTTTGCCCTCTTTTCAAACTGGAATTTAACAAAGGATAAAAATACTGTCAATAATTATTTTACTGCTAGGAAATAGAAGTCAGATATGCTTCCCTTTTGCACTTCAGTTACACACTTCAATACAGATTTCTGAGTGTGAGCAGATGCACAGTGTTTTGAATCTGTGAGATTGCTGCATATAGCAAATAATAAGGGAAAGAGCAAGCTAAGAAATGGTTATCAGACTGCAAATATAAGCAGTCACTGGGAGAGATGTGGTAGTTTTCTATTTATTATCCTATTAATACTTATTTCACTGTTTTCCTTGAGGAATTTGGACTTACCTGAGAGCAAACGATCAAGTAGCTTGCTGTTGCCACGTGCATCTTGATCCCACAACTGAGATGAAATAGCGAACAATCTGTAACAAGATTTTTTCAGGAATAATTATCTAGCAAAATAACAAAATGTTGCCCAATACCCTAAAATCAGTAAAATAAAATGCAAAATCAGGAAAGCTGAGCTCACTGATTACTATTATATCTTAAGACATATATACAGGCTTATGATTGCTAATGATTGCTATTTAATTCATAGAGGATAATTAACTTTACCAAACAAATACATATCCTACCACAATAAGAAGCCATGCATGTAGTGTCAGTAAGGACAGTAAGACAAGTTTAGAAAGTAACCAACTTGACAGCTTAGAGGTGAATATTCTTTATCTGCAAAGATACTTGCATAATTGCTGCTCGGGCTGCAGCCACAAGGGTTAGACAGTACCTCCCATTTTCACTTCTGTCTGTCCAGCAGAGTATTTTTTGACTTTATAAGAAAAAGCGGGCTCAGAAAAGAAAGTTAAATGGACACTGTAAAGTACTTGAATGAGATAGTGTGCCTTTTATGTGCCTGCTAGCACATTTGATATAAAATGCTGCTGCACTGAGGCTCTGAATATCTTAAAGAAGTTATTGCTTTCTTTCTGCTTTTTTATTTGAAGATCCCTTGCTTCTTGTATATGAAGTTACATAGACAAGCTATAACTACATTAGCTGAAGTAATTTCTTACCCATTTTGTCAAAACTTCTCTTAATAATCAAACCCTTGTACAGATACGCTTCTTGTGAATCTGGCTGGAGGAAATTAAGAAGTTAGAGCTGCTGCTGTTCATTACGAACTATTAGAAATAGTTTATCTGCCTAGGAGCGCTTTTGACATTCAACAATGTTAAAATTGTCCTGAGTGAATCCATTTCTTCTGTTATTTAATCTCTAACAGAGCACTAACATGGCACTAAATACATAGTAATCGGTGGTTCAAAACAATAATTTTACACCGCTGCTGTTGTTGTGGACAGACCCAAATTGAGAAGCTCTCCAAATCACAATTTACCACTAAAACGGTAGCATTAGAAAACCGTATGACTTGGAGTGCTCAGATCTTTTATAAATAACATCCAGATCCTGAGATATTTTCGTATATTTTGTCCCATTGTATTATAACAGCAACAGACTAAAACCGGAGAACTCAAAAGTCTGGTTGTGCCCTTAAAGCTATTCAAACTGTCTAAATTCAACATATTTCCAGAATGGACTATTGAATTCTGGTGAAATCTGGAGCTTTTTGATTAAATTTCCTTGATTTCCTCATTTGGATCTGTCCAAAATAGAAAAATAGTCTTTTAATGGGCTGTTAGACTTTCTGGTCTTTAACAAAACTGAAAAATGAAGTAATGCATAACATCAGTGAAAAAACAATTTTACAGAACTCAAATTCAATTCAGAACAGTTCTAAAAATAGCCAGAGGTTTTTTTATTTTGTTTGTTTGCTTGCTTTTAGAAAAGAAAAGTAACAGGGAAAAAATGTTTTTTGAAACATGCTCTCCAATAACTAGTTTACAAAGGCCTCTCTCTTCAGCCTCTGAAGAATTTTGCCATTAAATTAAATAACGTTTCATTACAAAAACATCTTACTTCAGGGAAGCTGAATCCTCCAGTTTCTTTTAGTACCTTTTTTCAGTATCTTTGAACATTTGTGTTTCCTCAGTGTTGTTTCTGCCTGCATAAAGCCAATCCGTGCAGGACTGTGCAGGCAGCCTTATCAGCACAACCTGCGTTTGTTTATGAGATCCTTCACTGGGTATAAGTCCTAGAGCTAAACGTACCTTATTCCCAGCTGCTTTCCTCTTTTATTACTTCTTGGCCCTAGATGGCCCATGTGGCACCAACCAACAGGCCTGTGGGGCTGAGGGCACTAATGGGCCCTGACCAGCCCCACCTGGGCCCTCACTGCCCGTGGCACCATTTAAGCTGGGCCCTGAGTCCTCCATTTCCCCCTGGGCTGCGCTGCTCCTCAGCCTGCCTCTGGCCCTGCCTCCACCATGGCCGCTTCATGGCCCAGCTCCCTCCACTGCCTCTGGAACCTTGGGCAAGGTGGGCTTTTGGTAAGAAAAACAATATTTCATGATTTGGTCAATTTTTTTTTTCCTTCACAGCTCCATGTTGCAGCTAAGGTTCCTGTGCTTTTCCTCCTAGGACAGAGATAAGGATACCTCTTAAAGTTGCTTAGAAAATAAAAGCTGGAGCGGGATTCTGGCCCTTCAGGTCCCGGTCAGCCTTCGTGCCGCTCTCCCTGGCGTGGCACTGGGTCAGTCACAGGGAGGGCCCGCTGTGGGGCTGGTCTGTCTCAGCTGTGCAAGAGGTGGTGGCTTCCACAGGGCCCGCGGGCACCTTCCCTCCCCTGCACGTCACACCCTCCGACAGCTTTTTGGGAGAGGAAGGTGTCGACCTGGGAATCTTGAGTGGAAGAAGGGATGAAACCTTGACCCTAGCACGCGGGGCAAATGTGCTCTGCTTTCAGAGCTGTTAGGTGAAAAAGAAAAACACGTGCATTTATGTGTGCCGCGCCTGACTTGTGATGGTGTGTGCAGGAATTCTGTGAGCCTGCTAGCCTCGCGCGCTCCCATGCAATGTGCTGTAATGCTAATGGGCAGCAGAACCCTGATAAGAAAAACTAGTTTAAGCTCTTCTTTCTGCTTCCAACTTGCATCCATATGCTATGATCCTGGTTGTGGAAACATTTATGCATGTCTTTAACTTCCTTACCCTGTGTGATACCACTGAAATGTATTTAAATGGAATTATGTGCAGTACTGAACTTAACTGGAGGCATAAACCCATAAATTTAGAGTTTAGTGTGTAATTTATACCAACTCTGTTTCCTGCTAAAAGACTTTAAAGATTTTCAGGTATGTTAGTAGAGTACTAGTGAAATATTCCGATAGCTGCTGAATTTTGCCTTGTTTGTTGGCAGTTGACTATATTTGCTTAGGAATTAGCATTAGGACGAATGGAAGCAGTTGGATTAATGGTCAAGAGTACAAATGGTCAAAGGATGAAACTATAAATTGAATATTTTGCAAATATGTCAGTGCTATATATGAAATACATTCTGCACATATGTTGTTATTTTGCTGATTGGCATGGAATGAAAAGACCTACTTTTGGTATTTCAGGTTATAACAGATGTTATTTCTTCTATACTTCCAAATTACGATACTTAATATTCAGCACAACTTTAAAGTAGCTATATGAGAGACAGAGACAGCAATAAAGCATGCCCAGATTTTTGGTTTTTACTGTCAATGTATAAATACAAAGCACTGGGTTTTTTAGTTTGTGTCCGAGCCATGAGGAGGATAAGCAAGAACCAGTCTGGCCAGCTTTGAGAAAGCTGTAGAAAAAAGTTGTTCCAAACTCAAGCCAATACTTCTAGGGTTTTTTGATCCTCATCTCCCTGCTCACAAGTGAAATTGGTTTTGCGCTTCTTCCCTTCAGGTAAAAACATTCAGGCAACCCAAAGCCTGAAGAGGAAAGGGAAGCAGAGTCCGACAATGCTTTCACAACCATGCTAACAGCATCTAAAACCCAGTTCCACCCTCTGCACGCAGTTCCACATGGTCACCTCTGTAGGATAATAGTTTGCCCAGAGCATAAATCCCCGTGTGTGGTGACTGTCAATTGACTCCGACTGTAAAATGCAGCGAGAGCAAACGCAGTGGTGGGAACACATGCTGGTATCCGCATCGCTGCTCCACTGCTCGGCGCTGATGCTGACATGTGTCAGAATGGAGGCTGCCTTTTCCTCTCTGGCTAATAGGGGAGTATGTCCTAGGGTGGTTCTTCACCTGTAGTGCTAATGGCAGTCCTGTTCAGAGAGGTTTCTTTTCAGATCCTCCAGAAAGCTGTTGTTATTTTTCTCCTGAGTAGCACTGTTTGGATAACTGACCGGTTACTAATGTCAGAAGGCAGAATACTGGTATGGGCATATAAAATGTCATTTTGTAATGTTCTGTTTGTACTGTGCCATTCACAGATGAAATTCAAAATATGTGGTTTGAATCCTCTGCAGACTCAGTCTGACCCTAATCCAAGGTAAACGTTGATCCTCTATTATTTAATATCAAAACAAACACTAGCAATGGGAGACTGAACGAGTAAATATCTGTCTTTCCCTGAAGGAAGTGCTATATGCTGTACATTTAAATGCAATGTATGTAATGAACTGCAGAGTTCATGGGCTCAGCTCCTTAGACAGCTTTGTTCAATGTGCAAATTCTGTTACGGTGAATGTCATCTAACTGTGACCTTAACACACACTAGGGCCACTCCTGTCTGTCTTTGATCAAGTTAGGCAATGATTACACTTGAGCAACTTTCAAGATAAGCAGACCTATAGACTCCAAACTGCAGAGTCTGTATGATTCTGATTCACGTGCCCTGATTTTGCACTACATCTTGTTTGAAAGGGAAATAGGATCATACGTGACTGTTTACCATTGCACACATGGAGCAAATGATTGGAATTAATCAATGTTACTTACAACAACCCTCAAGTTCAGCAGCCTGTCAAAGGCAGTGCAACAGGCGTTAACCAGGTGTCTGTGTATTGCTCTTAAGAGCAAGGAGTGGTGGCAGTAATCCTACTGATCCTGCGGAACATTTCCCTGCACGTATTTCTGTGCTACTGCTGCAGTACATGTATTATCATTAATTTGGCATTAGTGAAAAGGACATCTAGTATACAGCTCTGGGAAATAGAGATCAAAAGTTTCTTAAAAATGCTTAATATGACAAATATAATACATATGTAAAATTATTATTAGACTACTATATGGTTTGTTCCTTGTGCATTGATATTGCACTATTGTTTTCTAATGGATTTACTTACATGACAGGAATACTCACTATGTAGACTCTGCAGTAAATGAGGGTGGTAGGCTGGTACACAGGTACGACATGCACTCTAACCACCTGTCTAATAGCATCTTCTTTCCTCAGAGACTTTTTCTGCTGCAACTCTGAATCTTGAAACACTTTTTCTTATTTTACCTTTGCCTGTAATTGTATCACTTCAGTGAAGTTTTGCCCAAATTCACACTGGAATTGTGAACAGGATCAAAGTCAGTAGTGTAATTAAACCCATCCCACTCACAAGAATTCAATCTCTTTTCTGAAAGCTACTTCATATATATATAAAATGAGTTTGCTTGTATGTGCTAATGTCATCTGTTTCCCATTATCTATGCTTTGAGACCTATATATGAGGAAACATTAAGTAAAACATTTTTATTAGACACTTTTAAAAGACATAAGAAAATTTAGAAAATATTCAACAAGTAGGGCACTAGGTTAAGTGAACTAGCTGTACCCAAAGCAGCATTTTCACCCTAGATCATATGGTGTGACAGTGAGGCTGGACAATTTCAGGTTTATCCAGCAATGACTGCATCCAGCTGTGTGGTAATAGGTTAAACTGACTTTGTAGCCAAAGAAGAGAGATTCATTCCAGAGCAAAAACTTTGGGCCATGTGACTGAGCTATTCTTGCTGAAAGTTTGCTTTCTCCAAAACTCTTTCTGAAGACACTGTTGATCACTACCTACAAAATGACTGTGAAAATGTGTGCAAGTATTCTTGCAAAAATGCTACTGCATGCTTGGAATTAAAATAGTAGTGTTGGCATTGTTGCATGGACTGTTAGAGCCATTCTTCATCCTAATTCTACAATTTGGGCTTTCTGGATTTAGTGAATCCTAATGTTGTACACATTCCTATGTAGCTGCTCAATGATGCAGGTGTTTGGAGCAACCATAAAGGCTTAATGCTGCTTGCGCATGCTTCACAACCACATAAATGTGGCTAGATGCAATTTTTTTTTTCTCTACTAGGAGGATTTCTCATTTAAAACGCCACTAGAGTTTTTGGATGTAGCAAAAATAATGTAGCCTTCTGTACCCTAATTTTCAGAAATATTTGTCTTGTATTGGCATGGGAAAGAAGTCCAACCGGCCAAATTGCAAGAGGCCAAAGTGTAAGAAAATGAAACATCATAGTGGGGAATGTAGGCAATTAGAACGATGCACCATAATCTGTACTTATTATTAATCAGTTGAAAAATCACAGCTTCATGTGACATGGTATAACTTTATCTGATTATCAGTAACAACATATATATGAATAAGAATTATTATTTTCAAAAACTTCTTAAGAATAGTAAAACTGTTTTAACAAATGTGCTAGCACACTGGCAAGTAAGCTGCTACTCCCTGTGGTTTTGTACTTTATATGTCCTCCTCTAAAATATGGCCAAAGGCCTTTCTTCTTAATAAAAAAAATTGCGTTTGGAAGTCATTTGTAGCTGATTAGTATCTCCAGAGTTCTCCATTCAGTCAATGGCTTCCTATGATTAAGTATTGCCAATGCCACATATTTTCTTTGCAATGAGTAAAGCTTTCTCTGTTCTGTTTTGGTCCAACTGTACATACCCAATAGCAATAACAAAACTATCACCAACTTAAATGATTCAGGGTTGAATTAACTCTATTTCAAAAGGTCAATCCTGTAAAGTACCAGATAAATTTCTGTGGGAGCCAAAGTTACTCTATACTTTTTTTTTTTAAAAACAGGATAGGGTATGTATTAAATTGTCATCTACTATCTGGCCAGCATTCTATTTTCATACAAACTTTGCTTTATAATTTTAAGTCTTTCTTGGGGACTAAAATAAGATGGTGTCTGTCTTCTGTTTTTAAATTAAAATTTAATAGGGAATTTGAGTTTAGAGGAAAATAGAGCTTCCATGTCTGTTAGTCTTCGGGCAGTAGCATAATACTACTACTAATTGTGGTGGCATAGGAATGCTTTAATAGCAGTCTTTTCTCATAACTGAAGGAGTACATCTGATCACACAACTAGCCTTCATTAGCACCTTTTAATCATTTCAGTGCCTGCAGGTCAGCATATATTGCATTACTCCATTAGAAGTGATGGACCCATATTGGAGACAATGATCTGCAGCTTCATAAAAAAAATTTAAAAAAAAATCAGATTTTTATCAGCTTGCTGTAAATAGGCAACACAACACAGTTGACTCGAAGGGGGGAAAAAAAAAACAAACCTATCTCCCACTTCTTCATCTATGAGAACTAAGGCTTCTCTGCCACTAGAGGGTGAGACAACTACAAACCAAATACTTAAGTCTTAGTCATTCCTGTAGAGGATACAAATGCAAGTTAACATGCAGAAAGGACCTCAGTTATTCATATTTCGGAGCGAAAGATGCATACCATGGGCATAGCAAGTACTCATATGCTTAAAGCCAGAGCTGCAAAGAAATACGGGAACAATCTGTGATTAATGAACAGCAGTGGAACAAACCTCACTACCTAGACAAGAGATTTTTGGGCCTTGGGAGCCACAGTTACAAAAAATAAGTTCTGATCTTGATTCAAGTACTGAATCACTGTTCTGCTTCAAGAAAGAACTACTTCTGGCTTAAAATGTATCCCCTTTAGTCAAAAATATGAAAAAAAATATGGCTTCCTGCTTGCCTTTCATCTACACAATCTATACTGAAGATTTTCTTAGCTGCTTTCTTGTAGTTCTTTGACTTTTCTAGTATTTCTTTCCTTTTACTACAAGATGGTCTAATGCAGTTCCCTGATGTATCTTTCAAAACTGTGACTTATTTGTTTTGTGTAGTTTAATACGGCAATGCATCTTGTCCTGGCAGAACGCACCGATTCCTACTAACACATCCAATGTTTCTTGACTAAACATTTTACAAATAAATCTTGTTTTGATGCTTGCAGGGTCTCTTAGAAGATCCTTTTCTCTGAAGACTTCCTTAACTCACAAAGAAAATATGCCATTCACATTTCAATTTGTAAAAGCTACTCTTAAATCAGAGATTTAACAAATCAATATGCTGTTTCTTCAGGAACAATATTTTCTGATTTAAAACAAAAATCATGTACCACAGGGTACTGTAACATCAAGTAACTTCTTTTTTTGTTCTTACAAAGGTCTCTGAAGAATTCTGTCTTTGAATATGTTTTGACAGTGCCTGCTGCCTTGTCACTCTGTTTGTTGTTGCTTCAACAATGTGAAGGTCCAAATACAACTTCCCTTTTTTTCCCGAAGAAAGGCTTTGATATTGAGTTCGTGAAAAATACTACAAAGGGCATGTATGGGGTCAGGAGAAACAAAACTGTGTCCCCCTAAGTGGGAGTAAAAGAAGAGGCAAAAGAGAAGAAAATATTAAATATTGTAGAAGAAAATGCTTAGTATCATAGACAGTTCTAAACTATTGCCTGGGAGACTTTAACTTATTCAACTTACCTTAAATGAAAGACAATTGTGGCAAGAAGTAGAGTGAAATCTTGAGATTCGAGTCTAGTTAGAAAAGGTCAGCATACATCTTTGTTTAGAAAGTTACAATTTCATGTTACAGAATGATCAAAATGTTGTTGGAAGCTTTTGGTGTTTACCAACAGCATTTAAATTTTAAGGAAATTAACTGATGGGTTTGAGGTTACACGTAGGATTTTGCATTTTCTGGTCTGAAAGCTTTTCATGCCCAGGCTTAACTGCATGCCCAGATTTTGTTGGCTGCATACTTAAAGCATAAAACCAGTTCTTATTGAACCTTGTTGAAATAAATAGAGTTTAAAAGCATTATTAAGCTAATGTTAGGTAGAAACTCACACTGCTGTTTATGTTGGTTTACTTACGGTTCTTGTATAATATTTGCATAACTTCAGAGAAGCTATAGAATGATTTTCCATTTTAAAAAAAAATGTGTTATTAGAGCAATGAATGCTTGCTATTCTTTATTTTTTTGAAGATTTTAACTGAAAGGAAACAAATGATGGCATTCCCTTGAGCTGACATTAAAAATCCTTGGCCCCTTTCTATGGGCTCTTTTCTTTTAGTGTCCTAAATACCATAGAAGTAATAGAGCGTTTACAGTTGGAGGCAATGATTGCTTTCTTCATTTCAGAAGAAGGGAT
Organism: Chroicocephalus ridibundus; assembly: GCF_963924245.1. Taxonomy (NCBI): domain Eukaryota; kingdom Metazoa; phylum Chordata; class Aves; order Charadriiformes; family Laridae; genus Chroicocephalus; species Chroicocephalus ridibundus. Next base: position 25,545,271 of record NC_086291.1, on the reverse strand, counting down.
TTTGAACTCTATCAAATAATTTTAACCCTCAAACCTATCCAAAAGCTTTATTGGGAGGTACAAATGAAATCACACAGAACAATCAGTTAGAATGTTGTTTTGCTACTCTGAATATCACATGAAAAGTATGAAGTGCTAAAAGCGTTTTTTTATTACAACACTAATATATTTATCACAGTTCCTTATTCTACGTCATCTTTAGCATCTTGCTGCTTAGTGATTTCTATAGGATTTGCATCTATCCAAATGTATGTATTTGCAAGAATATATCCCAAACCATTTTTTCCTGGACAATAGAACATAGCTGGTATAGTTGGGAAAACTGGAAATCTGTCCAGCTTTTAACTCCTTCTGTTACAGCAATGATACTAGATGTTAGCTGTCTACTAGTTTCTAAGTCTCAGAGCCAGACCTGATGCCAAATTAAATGACTAAACTTACTATTAAATTCAACCACATTCATTTTCAGTCTCAAACTACTGTTAGCAGGGAGGCCCTTTCAGTTGAGATGCAAGTGCCATGGTTTGATTCTGAGGGCAAAACTTGAGGTAAAAAGCCTGGTCCTTGTTTCAGTTTCTAAGGCATTGCTGGTATCTCTCCCCAGAATCAAAATGCCAGAGGCTGGAAAAACACGTCTGTACAACACCTGAAAATGGTGTTAGGGGAGGGTTGGTGCTGTTTAATTTGAGTAATAGGAAAACAATAGCAATATTTCTAGAAAACTCTGTGTTAACTGAAGGACTCATGCAAGAGAAGAGAATTCAGGCATGGCTTGTTCTCTTCCCATGATCTAATCCGGCTATTTGTGGTCCATTTTTGCATTGTTCACACTTGCTTATTCTTACCTGAACAGACTTGTTTCACTGCTGTAACAGAACTCTTCTCATCTAAGGTGAGTGATGGAAGGGCTTTGAGGCTACAGTAGAGGGAATGATCTCCCCAAGCCCAGGCCTGAGTGCGTGAACATCTTTTCACCATGGTATGGTTGGTGGAACCATAAGCTTCTCCATTTTTTTCCAGATTCCTTCAGACTAGTAACTAAATTAAAGCTGTTTGTGTTTTCTTGCAGCACTTTTGCAGGCTAGCTGAGGGAGGGAAAAAACCCCAAACATTTAAGTACCATTTTCCTTTCCCTCAGTGTCCTTCACTGTGCAGAGCAGTTCCTCAGGCTCTCTTGAAACAGAAGTGCTTGTTGCTTTGGTACCACTTCACTGCTCTGGGATTTTGGGAACTTTTCTTACCCTGTCTGAACTCCTCCTCATCTCTCTGTATGGCTTGGCCGACAGCTTTAGCTGATCTGACATTCCTTCCCACAAAAACATGAATGGGAATGGCAGGTAGCACAGTGGCTATCTGTTGCTTACTTCAAATGTGGCTGCCAGGTAAGAGCTGGAAATGCTATTTTGCAAACAGCACCTACAGACAGGCTATTGCAGGACTGAGCAAACAACCAGAAAATAAACCCTACCATCCATTTTCTGAGACCTTGAAAATAAGGGTAATTTTATTATACTTGTATGTTTTAGAGTTTGACAGTATTTTCAGGCCTGAAGAACTCTGTGACAAACATTTGAATTCATCATTCTAACAGTTTTCAACTTTCAAAGTAAATTATTTGTTTTAAAGGTTGAACACGTCAAATGGTAATAATGTCTAACCAGCAGCTACAAAATGTCTGAGGAATCAGAGGAGGTAGAGAAATCTCAGTAAGCAAAAGATAACGACTAGGACAGCAGAATGCAAACAGCAAAAACAGACAAGATGGGGGGGAGGAACTCCAAAATCTTAGTTTTTACTTTATCATATATTTTTGGATCATGATATAAAATCACAAGGATCATGTGTGTCATATAAACACAACCTGAAAAGGTGTTTTAGCCAGACTTTGACTTACAGAGATGCTAGAAGGAAATAGATGGTAAGACAACAGACCAAATTCTGACCATGGTTGTACATAATGACTTGTTAACAGGAACTTTAAAATCTATTTTCACTTATTTGGGGTTTTTTTTTGTGTGGTAGACACTGAAGTCCAACACAATTTTGTCTGTTCTCATTCTATTTTATTTTTCCAGACAGATCCAGCTCCAGGCAGAAGAAAGGTTTAAATTAGATAGTTTAGTGGGAAGAAAGCTTCTGGAGGGATGCCCTGCTACTATGAATCTGACACATTTTTTGTGGGAGAAGCATTATTTTTAAATTTAAAAAAACCCTATCAAACTATTGACTATGAAATTTCTAGACAAATACCTTTATACTCAAAATGCACTCTTTTATATGGTACACTAAGGCAAAACACAATGGCTTAGTAATTTTTTTGAGATATACATGTAAGGAGCTGGTTTATACTACTGCACTGTACCTTGGAGAAACATCTACTGTGCAAGCCGAACTCAAACTTTAAAAATTTTACCATTGCAAACTGTCAAGTTTTATTTCTACTTTTTGCTCACTTTGGGGGGAAAAAAACCCCTAAAATTCTTCATAGAATCATAGAATCTTCATGGTTGGAAAGGACCTTTGAGATTGAGTCCAACCAAACAACCTACAATCTCTGCCACATGATGTTTTAAGACACTGCAGTGTAAGTAGAAAGTGTATTCCTATAATATGGACTAAAAGATCAAGTCGTACTAGCTTTGACACATGATGGATGTTTTAATGTCTGAGGTCTACTGCTACAGAATATATGGAAAACTAAGGTTCGCACCAAGGTTACTGAAGTTCTTAATAACATGCTGCATCGCAGTGTTAATATAACTAATGAAATTATATATTAGACCCTGTATACCCTATTACATATTTTATATGACCCACTCAATTCAAAATAACTACTGTACTATTTAAGTATTTCTCAGTTTTTGCTGGAAACAGACTACACCTAATTAGGACACTATGGATGAAATGTTATTGTTTACTAATGATATATTGCTGGTGCATTTGGATAAGTCGTACTCTCATTGCATATGAATGAAGATAAGATATAAAACACTTAGGAATATGGATAAGCAGGCTGTAAATAACAGATACATAGGCATAGTAGAAATGTTGAGGGGACACAGAGTTTAGAATGAACTCCCATCTACAGGTGAAGCAGTACTAATCAACTTAACAAACCAATTTTTATCCATATATTGAGATAATTCTGTTAAATGTTCCATATATGCATTATCTATAGGTGAAATTAGGCTCAGATCTTGTAAAGGAAATTGAATTGTACTGCCAATTATTAATATTGGTGACTTACTTATAAATGCCTTCATATTAACCTGAAGGTCACTTGCTAATAAATGGGAGAAACGTAAATCCAGTATCCATTGGTGGTGCTAGGGGCTTGCAAAAATAGCAACCAATCCAAAGGTGAAGCCTGTTACTGGGAGCTGAATCTTCCCACTTAGAAATTCAGTGTGTATTTCTTGCCTATGCATTTAGCTATAGCTGTTTTAATGTCCACTATGGCTTAATGCTAAAGAATTATAAAATGTGAATATACTTACACTGCATGTTTATTTAAAAAAAAAACAAAACTAAAAGTAACACAGCACTTCCATACTGTGAAGTGAAGGCACTTCTTAATAGGAAGCTTGAGCTTGCAATTAATTTAACAAGGAGCAGAACCAATGAATGCTGTTTTCCTATGAATTTGTCTCATGACCTGCAATGAAGTACAAATGTTGTCCCAAACTTCTGGAGTGTTTCTTTCCTGTGTGGATTGCTCTGGACTGCAGGTGATGTCTTGTGGCTGCCTCTCCCACCAAAGAGCTTCTACTTATCCCACTATTTTTACAACATTTACATATTATTAACAAGATTAAAGACTCTGCTTTTCTGACGGGCAATGGATGCAAAAGTTACTAGGAGAGGGCAGGCAGATGACATAAATCTTACTTCCTTGGAGAACTTGTCTCAGACATTAAAATTCTTTTAATCCTTTGTGATTCCTAATGGGTTTTATAATGACAAACTCTGGCAGATTCTTTATTCATGAGGGTAGACCCTATTACCCACTCAGGGAAGAAAAAGTGCTAGCCCATTATTTTGGTTACTAACTATTACTATGTAGTAAATACTCCAAGCACTGCAGGGAAATCAAGAGATGCAGGCCCAGCCCCAAGGACTTCCCATACTCAGGTACCGAACTTTGGTGTCCAGTGTTTGGTACCAGCCAGATGGCTGTAAATGACAGTATCTGACTCCAGCTATTCTACAGGAGATGGTACTAGATTTTTCTGCAATTTAGCCCTTGGAGTTTCCAAACAGCTGAGGCCAACTCTTGCTTTTATATGAAGATAGCATGATCTGTTTTTCCGTAAAAATCAGTGACGAGTATACGTCTGGTGCGGGGAAGGTAGTGAGGCCTGTGATAATAAGGATTGGGAGGGAGGGGAGGAAAAGAAATGAAGGGTGGCCAAACACTGCTGGTTTTGGCATGACAAACAGGGAAAGGAACAAACCTACACATGGTAGCTAAGTCTGTCACTGGCAAAGCAAACTAAGTTGTTTGACCAGAGTAATGCCAGAGAACAAGTCTGAAAAGAATGGGTTTTTTGATACCTTAATGTGGAACCAAATTGATCGTTTAAATGAGATGTTTATTGCAGTGTGCTGAGAAGGAAAGATTTTTTCCAAAAGCCTTTGAAGTGTTGTTCTGTGCAAATCTCGGCAAAAGTTTGATCTGTGTAAAAGTACTATAAGAATGCCTTTCTACAGTTTAGGAAAACTTTCAGGCAAATGTCTTCAAGCTTCTTGAAAGAAGATATTTGCGCATACACTGATGCAGTGCACAGAACTACAGATGAGCTTCAAAACGTACTGATTTTTTATGCTGCACAGAGATTGAGAATTATAAATAAAAACTATTGGCAGATCATGAGATTTAGGATCAGTATATTCTCTTCTGTAACTAATAACAATTGGGAAAAGCTAAACATAAAGATAGAATAGTAACTCAATTAGTTGACTTCATTTTCATCTATGATTTGTTCCATTTGGTAGCACTCTTCTACCAAATATGGGCATATCTGAGTTCTGTATTTTGAAGGAAATGTAAACTGAGACAAATTTGTCATTTCAGTAACACTGAATGTTTAACTGCCAGATGCTGACTGCTTCAAAAGGTGGCAAAAATTAAAGGTTTTTGTAGAGCAGAATAGTTCCATAATAATGAAATGGAGATAAGATTATTCGTTTTGGGAGTGACTTTCAGGCCTCTGAAAGGTTAGAGAAAGGAAAGTATCACGGAGATGTTGGTAGGCTTCCCTTGTATTAAATGTTTCAAATGAATGAAGAAGCACAAAAAGTCTAATTTAGAATATAAGTAGTGAAATATCTCATGGTAACAGAGTATTACTGGCAGCTTTCTGTGGTGGCCTACTGATGTCAAAGTGATGACTGAGGTATCATACCAGATTTTAGAAATGAATGAAGGAGAAAACAAAAAAATCACAGTTGGAAATGATTAATTTAGAAAATAAAGGAAAGAAGGAGCAACATGATATAGCATAAAAATGTATGAAAAACAAGAAAAGAAATTCTGAGGTAGTTTTAGTGGATCTGCTATTTAATAACTGGAAATAATAAGTTTGATTAGGACTGCTTTCCTGTGTTAGGTGTCCTGGAATCCTTTTTTGGGAGGTGTAGACAGAGGTCATGGAAGTCATAACTGAATAGAACAAAATGGGAAGGACTAATAGTAGAGCAATCACCACTTTTAACTGCTGCAAAGTGTGCCCTGAATCTGTCAGCAGGATTTCTGGTTTTGTTTTTCAGAAGAAAAAGTATAGCAAAACAGATCAAACCTAACATTTTTTGTCTGGGTCCCCATCATTCACTAGAGGAAATGACAAACTCATTTTATGTGAGTTTTATGGCTGTCCCTTCCCCCTTCCCTCAATTCTGTTTTATTCATTAATTGTAATTCTCAGTTTTTGTTCCAAGCTTCTTAAACCGGATTATCACCTTTTCATTCCAATATTCTCTCATAGTTCCCTATAGTTATCACTACCTTTTTATAAGGGTTGATTTCATAACCTTTTGATCTGCTTTAGTACTTCACTAACCATACTTTATAACACAACTGTGATTATTTTTCCTTATGAAGAGACTCAGTTTTGTTTTCAAGCTCCTCAAAATTTTTAATTTAAACATCCTAAACACTAATTGAACTGTATTTATGGCCCATCTTACAAACACTCAGTTAACTGTAGTTAAACCCAAGGTATTTTCAAGTTTCAAAATTAGATTTATAAAGATTTATATAGGGGAAGTACTCGTAGAAGGTTGCAAATAGAAATTTCAAAGTAGGAGAACATTTAAATGAGGAATCCCAGTTAAAAAAATTCTAAACAACTTTGCAATTTAGAGCACTAAAAAAAAAAATATCTATAAAGATATTAGGGCAATAGGAGCAAGACTGCTAAATGCTTTAAAAAAAAGTCATGCCCTGTTGTGGGTTCAAATGGCTGACATGAGACTATACATTGTCAGCATGGCTCTGTTACTTGCTTTTTGGCCATACCATAATGTGGAAGTTCAGAATAATTGAGCAGGAATGTGACTTCATTAAAGATGCTATTTCTCAGCAACAGGTATTTATTTCCTTTGTTAAGGTATAAATTCATTTTAACTTAAATGATCCAGGTACTACAGTTGTTTGTGTTTCACTCTTCACTGTGTTTTAGGCCTTAAGAATGTCTTAGACTAAATGTTCCCAACGTTTTGGAGTAAGCCTTCTCCTTCTTTCTCCTTGCCCTTCCCCTTGCCTTTCTGCAAGCTGCATACAGCTGTCTTGTGATTTGTTTTTTTTTCAGACTGAAAAAAAGACAGTTTACTGTGGTACTAGGTGAATTAAAGGTCTTCAATAGATCACATTAAAGTGATCATTATACCACCATTGCTCCTACCATATTAACATGGGTTTTACAGTGAACTCCCAGTAGAAGAATTCATGAACAGAAACTTTTATTTTTAAGATTTAACTATTGTGTATGAATGATGCTTAGTCTTAGGACTAAAATTTGGGTTAGAAGATTGGTTTTCATGTTTCAGTATAATATTGTCCTGATTAAGCCATATCATAGGTTGAATGCTAAACTTTGAACTTGACAGAGCACACTTAAATCCTCACATCAACACTTGTCAATCATAGTACGCAGTTTTTAAAGAAAAATACCACTGTAATCCACGGAAGACAGGGAAACATTTATCCAAAGAGAAACTATACCAGCAACTCCAGGAAATGTCTTTCAAAATATAATTATACCCAAAGGGAATAGACACATTCATTGCTACCTTATGCTTTATAAAGCCACGGGAGTTAACCATCACATAATAGGTGCATTACCTGTCATGGCTTATTGCTTAATTATTATGTCTGTTTGATATGAACTGGAATTATACACAAACAATAGTGAGACTTAAATGCTCTTAAACTTGTGACACAAAATTGTATCTTTAGATTGTAATGTCAAGAACCTAGTTAAATATGATTAATATACAATACAGGCGAAGAAAGCATCATTTTGAAGAATGAATGGACTGAGATTTCCTTTAATGTGCAAGCCTTTAAGAGCTGACAGGCACGCACTTACAGCCCCCTCGCTTTTTTAGGGCTCTATATTGGCATTTGTTTGGTCTGGATATACATTTCCTTGCATAGCCATATGTTTGAGGCTCTTTGATTTCATGCTCAGGTGGAGCCAAATTTCTCTTCTGATCATTCAGTGTTGTAAACCCAAATGAACTACTCCAAATGAGATATAGGAACTTCATGCAACATTGTTGCCTCTGTGTTAAGAGTCTGGTTAGACTACCTGGCTACTCGCTGATGACTAAATTAGTGTGACATGTCTTTAATACTCGATATATTTAGATTTGGTTTTCCATTTGGACTTTCTTGTGCCGCTGGATTTTGATCTTAATGTTCCCTTGGAATATGTGGTCTTTTTCTGATATATTTCCTAAAAAATTAGGGTTGCAGTATGTTATTTACTGGTTTAATTTTTTACCTTAATTCATGGAGCATGTTGTGAATAAAAATAAAGGTAACTTGTGTCCTGGATCTACTTTTCTGTGCAAAATAATAAAATAAAGGCAAACAAAAAAGGAAAGGCAAATTGTCCTGAAAGAAACAACATCTGAATACTAATTTTTCAGAACACCCATACTAACTGCAAGAATAGAAAAGAAAAATAAGAGTACTTTCTGAAGTCTTTAAAAAAGGGTTGCCTGGAAGATTTTTGGAAGTGAAAATTAAATTTGGCAGAAGATATGTAAGGCTCAGCTACCTACTAAAACTTGTCAACTCTTAATTTTACATCTGCTGTTGATCACACTGCAGGACTTGATAATATGTTTATGATCGTGTCACTGCAATGGAAGAGGCGATGTTAAATTGTCATGTCTAGTCAAGTAGGGGGCTTGGTCTTTCATGTATATTTGATGACAAACAATCCCACTGAAGCATAGCTGGTGTATTGCAGTAGTACCCTTACAGGAAGGACTTATGTTTAGTTTTGTTATTCTTTGCAGCCTCAGGCATAGGCATCTATGAGCTCTCAAGGTATTTTAAACAAAGTAGAATTACAATTATATGGATTTTCAGCAAAAGAGTAGCTTCATCTGTAATCCTGGTTTTGTCTTAAGGGTTATCATTTTGCATTTTGGTTAGAAACTGAATAAGAAAAAAAGCCCTGCCAATAACTGCCAGGTACTGGCAAATAATTACTCAGTGTTAAGGTTAAGTCAAGATTTTTGTGCATTGTAAAACTATTTAGCGATTAGATTTCAAAGTAGCATATGATCTATGTTGCTATCCTCAGGTTTATTCCTCCTTCTTGCATAGTAAAACTTATTAAATTTCATTTAAAATGTAAAAGAACCACCCGATTAGGAAAGTACATAGCTGAAGTGCTGAGGAGATGAATTAACACGGTTAAGTATTCTTTTGGAGAGTCACCAGAAAAGCTTCAGAGTCTTCCCAGATTTTGTTTCCTAGCTTGCTAGCAAATTTTCAATCTTGAGAAGGCATGTGGAGTTGTCATTAATTTTTACTGTGAAAATGTTTGTATGGAAATAGCTTTTGGAAAGTGAGAGCTGCACAAATAAGAGTGGTGGTAGTTCCCTTTGGCTCCAAGTGATGACAATTCTTGAGTTAGAGTTGCAGCTTTGATAAAATATTTGAATGATAATTGTCCTGAATTCATTGTCACAGGAATAACATATAATTGCAAGTAAAGTACACCTTTGTAAACCACTCAGCACTGATAGCACAGCTACACTGCAAGCTCTCAAAGCCCGAGTGTCATCTGCATGTTCCTTGTTTGACGCTTTCTTCCCCAGAGGAGCTTCCAGGGAAAGGCCAGTCAAACATTAGTGTGGAAGTCCAGTAAGATACAGAACCTACTTTTCTGATAATGCCATTTATGCAGGCTTTCACTCCTTTTGCAGCCTACGCCTGTCCGAGGGCTCCAGGGAAAAATGTCTTGGATTTGCCATCCACTGTCACTTGCTTTTAGAAACAGGGTACTTTGCCTAGTAGCTCTGTGCTCATCCTGGAGTTAAATGCAGCCTTTCTCCCCTTTTATCTTCTCATCCTTTGCCTTGGATCCTCTGACACCTAACCAGAGAGCTCTGATTTCCCAGTCTTCTGGGAAAGCCCTTCCTTTCTCTCCTTTGTGGAAAGACAATTCAACAACTGCATCTGAAAGTTTTGAGGATGTGCTCTGGAAGACCTTGGTTTCCTCCCAGGACACTTCCCCTTCATGCCACAAGCCCTGAGCAGGCAATTAGCCAGCTGTGCTGCTCCGCCCCTCTCCCGACAGCCGAGAGATGCTCTAACTTCCCACAGACCTGCTTGTGGGGAAGGGAAACTTCTATTTCATGCGGTGCAGGTCAGGCTGAGCCAATTGTTGGAGTCTTGACAGCATGTGTGTTTAAAAGTGAGTGTGAATATTTCACAGTAAAATATGAAAAGTCTACTTTGTGGTCTTTTAAAAATATTTCTGGCACAGCAAAACAAGTAAGATGGGAGACAGGCTTTTTGTATGGGATTACTTGCTGCTAGTACAGCATTTTCTCCTTGCCAAGTTTTTGGTTAAGTTGGAAAGTGTATTTCCTTGATTATGAAGAGGCGAGACACTCTTTAAATAGAAAATAAATTTTATCGCCATCTGCAGAGCAATCTGATGAATTAAATGAGGAGTTACAAAAATCTTCTGTTGGCTCTTGTTGAATAAGCAGGTTCATATGGATTTTATAAATCCAGAACTGGATTTTTAAATATGCCTCCCTCAAAATTTATCACAAAATAGTTTGTTACAGTCATAAACATCATTAGATTATATATTCTTTTTTGATGCTTGGTCCTAATTTGATATATATATATATATATATACACACACACACACACACACAGTATTTAAAACAAGATCTTAAAAATACCAGTGTGAACTTATGTTTACAGGAGGAATCTTGATCTGCCAGTCTTCTGTCCTATGTCAATTATGGTAAATGGTGGTATTATATATCAACATATAGTAGTCCATTTTAACCACATAGACTATACTATCTGAACATCTATGCAGTACGCTGAACTGCTATGCAGTAGCAAAGGTATGAATCTAAAATCTAAAGTTTACTGGCCTAAATTATGCTGTCAAAAGTGATGTGAAGACTGTAGCAAAGTGTCAGAAAACCAGACTGGTCTAGGCTAAGGCCCTGCCAGCACCCCAAAGAGCTGTGTTCAGTTGGCTCAGGTATGGTCTGCTGCATGGTCATGGGCAAATTATTTAGCCTGTGCATGTCTCGGTTACTTGCCTATAAAATGGGAGAGGAGACTTCAGTTGTCTCTTCTGTTTAGTCTGTTGATGTAGAAGAAAAAGCCTTTTCTAATGCACATAGTACGTAGCACAATGAAGTCCTGATCTCTTTCCTAGACATATTATAACATGAATTAAGATAAAATTATTCTGCTGTGTTGCTATGAGATTTTAAACCCATATATCTGCACCAGTCATTTATTTTTGAACACTTTGAGACATTTCAGGTGTTGGCATTCATATATCAGCAATCAAATATAGCAAAAAATCACACTTTATCACCAGAAACTCTGTGTATTACTCAGGTTTAACAAGTAACTTCACAAATTAAAACAAGAGCTTAGGTACGCCAGCAGCTATAAACATCTGTTTAAACATGTTAGGGATTATTAGGGCAGTACCTCAGCCTTGTTAACTTGAAGTGTGAGCCAGGTTTGCAGTCCAAAGCAAGCATAAGAACTGTGATGTAGCAAAAAGAAGGGAAAAACCTTGTTCTCGTGGAGTGAAGATTAATTGGACATATACAATAAGTACACACAAGCCTTTAAACTTTCATTCAAATCTATTCCAGTCACAAAAACACAGCTGTTCAAGCTAACAAAGCATTATAGGTCTAGACCTGCAAATGAGCACATGAATGGTATTAGAAATTAAAACCCGCAGTAAAAGTCTTAGGGCACAGTTTGTCACATCTGTACGCAGTCAGATCTCATTGAAAATAATGCCAAGTTCAGAGTCAGACTTTGGTGTTCATTATAAATGCACTCCAAAACTGTACGATTGAACAACAATCAGTCTTGGGTTCTCAAAATTCCAATATAATGCTGTGGGATTAGGGAAGCTGAGAGACAGCCAGTAAGAATGCTTAGTTTCTCGTGCAGAAATATACCCATAAGCGTTTGTTCTTTCTTCTTAGAAAAGTCGACAACAACGTATCTATTTCATCCTAATTCTTCTCCACTACACTTTTATTCCTTAACCATAATTGAAATACCTTTGCCAAAGCTTCTACTTCATCTGAGCAAAATCTCATGACTGGTGGTGTTATCCTTCTGAAAGTGGTAGGTGTCCTTTCTTTAAGTCTTGCTCTGGTCTCCTTGATTTTGTGCTTTCTAAGCTCTTTCTGTTAACCAGGCAATCTCTCCTTCAGGATCTGCTGCTGTGCACATTATATGCAGGTCCATCTTCTCACTCTTTCATCTTCACACCTCTTTCCCTCCGTCTACACTAAAGCTTTAGCTATTCTGACACGATCTTATGGTTGTTTGGGTTTTAGTTCATATGTAAGATGGCTGAAGCAAAGCCCTAGCGTTTTCATCATGTTCTTTCCTCCTTTTTAATCATTGTGAACAAAATTAACCTTTGTCTGTCATTTATGCAGTAATCATTTTATCAGCATTTCTTTATGATCCCCACATCTAGGTGATAGTCAAATCTTGCGTAATTTTTCATAACAAATTGAGATTTCTCTTTTTCTATTCATTCACACAACTGGATTTTATAATTAAATTACTTAATTGTGTCAATGTCCCTTTCAGTTCTGTCTTGTTTATGTCTGATCAATGTGCTGTTAAATGCTTTTCATTCCCATTTTGTTCACATGGCTCGACTCTTTAAATCCATCTAACTTAACTTTTTTCCCCTCACACCATATGCAAACTACTTCCATGACTTTCATGTTCCATCACTGATCAGTCTTTGGGTAGTTTTCAATTTCAAATGAAATCATGAAATTACTTTCTATGAAAAAGCAGCCTTCCAGTTATAGCCTAATATTGCATATAAGTAAGTATATGTAGTTTTGTTTTTCTAGCAGATTGTTACTCAGAGTCATGTTTTAGAGAACCTGGGTGTTTTGTTGCACTGTAGTCTTCAAACAGGGTGGGTAGAATAATGTGAAGAATAGATGAGCCAAACAAAAAAAAAGGTGTGAGAATGGATTATTAGAATACCTTGCAGTGAAAATCTGTTTGAATTTAAGAAATTGAAGAAAAATGGCACAAGCCAATATTTCACACTTCTTTGTGTATATTGTGATGATGAAGGAGCACAACAACCAGACACTTAAAAATGCTAGAAACCTACCATCCGTATCTTGAAGTGCCAGGGGAAAGAAAAAAGACAAATCACTGTTGTAGAAAAATGCTTAAGCAGTTTGCCAAGAAGCAAATTTTGCTGCAGAGTTCTTAAATGATTAAGTGTATCCTCTGGGTTGAGAGAATTACATTTTATCTTATTCCCGTGTCAAGTTATCTATTCAATTTCTTAAATACGTCCTTTTTTTTGTATTGTTATTAGGATAATACAACTTTCTTAAGTGCTGGAAGAATGAACAGTTTACAGAATTGACTGTTTTCTATATACATTGATTGTGAGGATGGGTATTTGAAAGGCCCAGTATTGGGAAGACTTTTAGCAGTAATTGCAGCTTCCAAAATGAAATTAGTGAATACGGAAACTGTCCCGGATTGTAATTCTTCATCCTAGACGTCTACTTATGCCTTTTTGCTATAGTGTTTTGGAAGAAGGTAAGTCAGTTCGTGAAAACTGTATCTATCAACAGTGATTTGGTGGAAGGTATGTGGAAGCTGTTGAAGGATCTAAATCTTCTCTGATCTACTTCTCAACTCAATCTGTATATTCCTCAGTGCACTCGTGAATGGGCTAATTTTCCACAAAAGACTGCTTTGTCTTTCTTGTTCCTTTTGAAATATCTTAATATTCACATTTGAAAATAAAACCAGGCTTATTCTGATGTTGCAAATGACATTCCTACAAAGGATGTTCACATATCCTAAAAGAGTGGTTCCAACTTGATGGTTTTTCTAGCTGGAGTGAGTATGATAAATACATGAAAACTGTAGGAGAATGTGGCCGATTTTCCTCAGAAAGACTGACCAGCACATCTGAACAGTTGCTCAAATATGACAACAATCAAAATCTAGATAAAACTTTGTGCTTTCAGTTCTTGAAATGTGCATATTTGGAAAAATACCCTCCATCGAAGCCAACAACAACAAAAAAATTCCATCAAATTCTGGGTTTAACTAATGATTTTGTAAATAAAAGCAAATAATCCACTAGCAACGGGTTTCCCTAATCTTCAGAAAAAAATTAAAACTGTAAGCTTGATCATACACCAAACATCTGAATAAGTTTGTTTGAAAACAGATCTGTTCTCTGGTGAAAATCTCGTTTACCTTCAAGAACTCAGATGCTAAAAATAGCATTGAGTCTTACAAATTGGTAAAGTGGTTATTCTAATACAACCTTCAGAAAACTGGATGTGTGGTTACTCCACATAGCGGTAGAATTGGGCCAGAAAATACAGAAACAAGTATCTGAATAATATTTCAGCATCAGAAAAGTGATGTGTTGTCATTCGCTGAAGTTAGTGGTGGGATGCTGAAAAGCCCTCTCTGCCTATACCATGCGTGAACAATGAGATTTGTTTGATTTGTGCCCATAAATTCAAGATAAAAGATGAGTTTGGCTCTCTTAAAAAAACAAAGCAAAAAAATGTAGTTGAACATTATTCAAAGAAGGTATTAAAGACAAACAGGAAAATTGCAAAACCGGTGCTGCTTAGAGTGATGCATTTGACAATTCTGATTTTGACAGATTGAGTTGTGTTTTTTCCAGCACTTAATTCACTTCTTGCTTTGTTTTGAAATTTAATAATCTAAGCATGTTTAAAAATTTAATGACAGATTTTTTTTATAGTCAGATTTAAATTCAGGAACGCAATGACAAGTGCTGTAGTACAAAAATAACACACCTAGTTTCAACACCAAAAGTCAACGTAATGTCTAATGTACAAATTATAAGATGTATGGTAGAATAATTCTTTCTGATATTGTTTTTGGTCATAGTAATACAAAGTTCTGTAAAATTGTTAAAGTATGAAATTGAAAAAAACACAACTGATGATAAATTTTTACAGGAATAACATAGAATTTTGCAGTATTAGCCAGCAATTTTAGGAAAGTGTTGAATCCTGTCAATTCTATTCATTACTAAAAGCGGCAAATCCTGCCTTCTGATAACCCTACATGAATGTCCAAACAGCAGCTGGCATATTCAAACAATCATTTCTGTGCCTTTAGGCTCCACCTTTCCTTAAACCTCTCCTTTACTGTGATGTTTACAACAAATTTGCAAGTTATTAGTTTGCTGATAACAGTGATATCACATACTATTTTGTGGATCAATCGTCTGTACTTTCTTTTTTTCAAGCATCTATATTCTCCTCTTAGAATTTTTTTGAATTTACAGTGAGGACCATTTCTAGTTTGTACAGTCCCTTGCACAGTGGTCCACAGCAAGTACTTGTAGTTGCTATGGTAACATAATAGCTATTGAAGAATATTGCAGTCTAAAAAGCATGATTTAGAAAACATGTCATAACAACATAATGTAGATTTCCTTTCTTAGGGAGCACTCCTTTGTTTTTTGCTTCTGGTAGCCACCAACCTGCTTATGTAGTAATCATGAATTCATCCTTGGATTTCAAATAAGACTGCTGACAGGGTGAACTAAGAGTGAATTCATGAAAAATAAGGAGAGCAAGACTTTCCTGGAAGCATGTATTGTGGTACGGAACCTGCTGAAATGGACAGCAGTGGCTGTTGAGTGAAACGGAGCAACAGGTTGTTAAAGGAATCCTGAGTTTCTTAATTCTCATGTTAAGTAAAGGGGGGGGAAGGAGAGACTTGCGTGGAAGGAATCAGAGCCCCAGTGAAGCAAGAACGGAATAAAAGTAGGAAATTCCTCCTTGTATCAATCAACCAATGTGCGTTTTTTCCTTTGGTTTTATCATACTTGGGAGTTACTCTCCTCTACCCCCCTGCAGATTGTTTGCTTATTTCCCACTTTGCTGTGGCCTGCTCAGGAAGTCATCTTCGATGTTAGCAAATGAGTTTCATATGTTGTTGCCTACCTTCACAACTTCTGCCCGTGTATAGTTAAACCACTAAGCACATTTTCATTGTCAAACTCAGAATAGAGGCAGGCTACTGACATATATTCCCATATGCTATCGCGCTGGGAGGAAGTTACTTCATAGAGAAGACTTTAAAATGAATATAATGAGGAAGATGCAGAGGAAAATATGGTGCATATTTACATTGCAACTCCAACAACAAAGAAAAACTGAAAACAAAACAGAAAACATGTTTGCAGTATGTCACCCTAAAGAATATCTTTAAGTTGAAATATTAAAAGCATTCTCAGTAACAGCAGGCTATGCCAAACGGTTTAAAACAAAGCCCAAATTTGTCATACCTCAACAGTTCAGAGTGGTGTATTCAAAGCAATTCCAAACTACTTGAATGTCTTCTAAACCTGCAGTCTGTTTTTGTTTTTTCCTTTTTCCTAACCTTTCCTGTTTTTTCTCTCCCCTCCTCCTTCCCAATGCCTCATGTTGTCTGGGTTCCAATACATGATGTTGATCTATCTGAAGTGTGCCTAGTCAGGGGATAAGGAAAAAAATGTTATGTCTGTCTTTCATGTATTTCTTTTATGATAAAAATTATTTACTTCTCTATAGGAGGCTTGTGATTTAATCAAATATTTGGATAATTAAATATACCCTCCTAGATGAAAGATTCTATTGCTTTGCTTTAATATCATAATTTAAAAGATGCTTTATAGCTATAATTTATTTGCATTATATTATCTAGAAACCGAAGTAGGGCCCTCACTGTGCTAAACAGTTTATGAATGCATAGCATTAAAACTTGGAAGGCTTAGAGCCTGCGAGTTTTACTGTTGACTGCAACACATCAAGGATTTCACCTGTGACGAAAAACATTCCCTGCCCCAAAAAACCTTACACTCTTAATGAGAAAGACAAATTCACAAGGGGAGGAGAGACAGGCAAAGTGGTTCATGGTTATGAAGCAGATCAGCTACAGAGCAGAGAACGCGTCCTGCTGTCTCCTGTCACAGCGCAGTGCCCTGGGTGTGCTGCCTTGACACATAACTACTAAATCTTTCCAGCACCCTCTGAGAAACGGGGTAAATTAGCCTGCATTAAATACTTCGCTGATTCCAACGCTGATCCAGCTTGCTTAAACCTTGCTTGAGTATCTCTGCACCGTATTCCAGCCTGTCTGTATTCTTACTTCTGGGAATCTCTGGGGAGTTGCCTCTGTTTTGAAAAATGATTCCTGGAAGCAAAGCTTGATTTGGACCCAGGCTGGTGTAACATTCTCTTCCCGCAGAAGGGAACAGGAGAAGAGAAAGGTGACTGTTGACTTAATCTCTGGTGAGGAGTGTGCACAGTGCAGTTGATCACAGAGGCTTGTAGGGATCTGGGAGGACCAGAGGAAATGGTATGAAGCTGCGGCAAGGGAGATTTAGATTAGATATTAGGAAGAATTACTTTACTGAAAGAGTGGTCAGGCACTGGAACAGCCTGCCCAGGGAGGTGGTGGAGTCACCATCCCTGGAGGTATTTAAGAAACGTGTAGACATGGCTCCTCAGGGCATGCTCTAGTGCCCAAGATTATTGTTTGTGGTGGGGTGTTGTGTGTGGGGTTGTAGGTGTGGAGTTTAGTAGGTGGGTGCTTTTTTTTTTTTTTGTGGTTGGACTCGATGATCTCAGAGGTCCCTTCCAACCACTAAGATTCTGTGATTCTGTGTGATTCTGTGACTAACCTTTATGGCAGGGGAACTGTCATTTGCAGTGAGATCTGCTACAAACTTCTATTGGACCATCCGTCCAGGCATCCCAAAGCAGGCAAAATGCCATGGAAGAAAAAGACACAGCATGCAACCTAAAGATGGATCCTAAGTGGTTCCAAGCTTGTTATTACTGCAGTAAAACCTATAAAAGTTACCAGAGGAAACTGCTTCTGGAATTGATATCCGTTTCCTTTTCATTACAGGATTCTCAGAATTATGCTCTTGGCAATCAGCAAATAAATTACAGGAGACTTTTCCCTTGAAGTTATTTTCATGTTAAAAGTGCAAATACCAGGGAACACAAATGAAACTGGAAAAAAACTGGGCCAAATTAATCTTTGGTGTCACTGTGCTATCTTCAGTCTGGGCTAGACTACATTTTAGCCTCCTTAATCACTTTGGAAATAGCCGGTCATGATACGAAGCACCAGTTATGGTAGGGCTATTACAGCAAGGTTTTTCAGGTAGACTGGAGTGTTAACAGGGATGCAAGAGTGGATTGTACAGGAAGTAAAACAAAATTACTCTAAGTTTTAAAAGGTCTTTTAGGTATAACATCCCAAATTATAGTTTTGAGGAGGGTTAATTTGGGCCACAGATTTCAGGGTTTTTTTCCTTGAAAGTTTAAATCTCGGGAAGAAATATTAAGAAAGTGGTTTCATTTGTTCCTCTTTTTGGTAGAATGAACCTCTTTTTCAATCGTCCTCAGTTTCTGCCTTATTGCTCATTTATTTCCTATCATTTAGTTATATAGTTACTTCTAACATTAGAAACGTTTGAGCAATACACTCATGATGTACTCTGGCTAATCCTCCTTCTTCCTTTCACCATCCAGGAGATGGAGTTTAGCAACATGCTTATGACCTACTTGGAGATTTCTGCCAGTGGCAGCTTGAGGTCAGATGGACGGGATTTTTCTTCTTGGGACAAGAGGGTATCTGAACCCTTCAGAAATCTTGGAAGGTATGGACTGACCAATTTCTGCAGAATTTGGGCTGGGACACTCTGTAAGGCTACTCTGACTTAAAACATTGCTGTGTGTTGGTCCTGGAAGTGTCTGTGCCTGCCCTCAGCAAAGCAGTTTGACTTTAGTTTTCTCTGTTTCTTTGGGAGAGATGCTACTTGAATTACCTATTTCCTATAGGCTAAGAGGATGCTTGCGGGCAAGTATCGTAGCTCAGCTGATACAACAGTGGCTGAACTGTGGAAAACTGATCCTGGGTCTCTTTTTAGCACTCCTTGAAATAACGTTTTCTTGAATCTCATCTCATAGAATCATAGAATGTGTTGGGTTGGAAGGGACCTTTAAAGGTCATTTTGTTCAACCCCCCTGCCGTAAGCAGGGACATCTTCAACGAGATCAGGTTGCTCAGAGCCTCATCAAGCCTGGCCTTGAATGTCTCTAGGGATGGGGCCTCCACCACCTCTCTGGGCAACCTGTTCCAGTGTCTCAGCACCCTCATTGTAAAGAACTTCTTCCTAATGTCTCATCTAAACCTACCCTGCTCTAGTTTAAAACCATTGCCCCTCAGTCTCACTAGCCCCTAATCTTTACGTGCTTTCAGCTGAACATTTGTGCTAACTTAAATGCTTTTAATTTCTTAAAAAACACACCTTGGCTGGCTAAAGTATCTTTACTCCCCGGTAGAACTGCAAATTTGCTGCTGTAGACCCTGGAATATAATTTTACTTTGTGCACTTATATGGATACAAATGTATCTGGGATGTGGCACAACTCAAAAGAAGTAAAATATAGTGGGATATTGGAGCCATTTAAACATTGTATCTGCAGAATATGGCAGAGAGGTACTCTGATATAGACTATGTTTTTTGGAGGCAAAAATGAATTTACACAAAATGAAAACTCGATAGCTTGATTGATGATCATTGCTGACTGCTTTTAGGAGCTAGAGTTATGGTGTCGTACCTTGCTAATTTAAGCCACTCTCCAATTTCACTCAATGAAATCAAATTGCTTCCATAGAAATTTAACTTTTATTTCTCATAATACTATATTTTTGTTTTTACTATAGTGCTTATAACACTGTACGGATAAATGATAGCAAGAAAAAATATGTCGGCTTAACTGCTAGCAGGATGACATTCAGCTTCCAATTTAGACTAATTTAATGTACATGAATATTAGTACAATATTATGATTATTTTCAACAGTGATATTTCAGTATTCATTTGCAGCTGAATTGTATATGTTTAAATAAAAACATATGTTCAGTTCCTTTTCTATGTGATATAAATGCGATATTTTAAATAAGCAAAATCCTAAATTGTTTCCTAACACAAAATAATGTGTCTCTATGCTTGAGTGATCCATGCATGGATTAATCCACTATAGGTAGTCTGGGATATCACACTGTAGACAAACCCTCAGCTTGAAGAAAGCGTAAGCATGCAATTTTCCTAAAATTTAACTTGAGCTATTTAATGTTTGGTATGCAAAATGAGAAGAGCAAACAAAGACTAAATGGAGTGAAATTTAGTCCTGCTTAGATTCAGTAAGAAGATACAATTTGTGTACCACCTATTTCCTGCATAAATACTCAAAAAGTGATAAACTGAAATGTCAGATATAATTACACTTTTATATAAAACTTTCATGCAGGATTTAATTACCATATTTTGTGCTTGCTCATGTGCTGTGTAGAAATCTGTAGGCTATTTTATCTGTTGGCTTGATCTAGAGGAATAATATAAACAAGTTACTTTATTTTTTAAAAAATCTGTCCTGGTAGTGTTACAATTTGCTTCGCATTTCTTAACTCTTCTACATGCCTGAAAAAAACCCCACAACTCTTTGATTTAACAATGACATATTAGAAACCGAAGCATGTGAAACATACTGGTGTTTTGCAAAAATAATTCTCCTGAAAGTTACTCCGTGCTTATGCTGTCGTCAGTGCTAGGAAATTATACTTTCTTCTTTGTCTATGCAAATTCTACAGTGAGGTTTTATTTTCTTTCTTCTGTGCATTTTGCACTCATTTTCATATATCTGTCATCAGAGCATTAAAAAATCATAAAAAAGCCTGGTGTTATAAAAGTCCTGACAGCACATTTTCAGCTTGCTTTATTTTTTTCTTGTTCAATTCGCAATCAGTGTTTGGAAACATCAAAGTCTGTAGAAGAAGGTGTTTTTTTTTTTTTTATCTAGACCTTTTATTTAGCATGTTTCTAACAACTACTTGATAGCAACCTCCCTTCCCCCTCCTCCTCCCACTGCAAACCCAGAAGATATGTCAAGTTCCTTCTTAGAGTTTGCGAAGAACAAGAAATGTTTGGGTTATTGTTTCCAAGGTTTCTCCCAACCGCACAAACTCTAGGTTTGGAAGGCACCTCGCAGGTCATTGTTCAGGCACTACAGCATATAATGGTGTTCATGGAATAATTGAGCTCCACATTAAAAGTAATTAGGCCTTTTGCCTTATTGTTTCATTGGGAAGCTGTTGCAGGCCTAGTTCAGCAAAGAGATCACATGGTCAACTCTGCATTAGTCTTTCCTCCAGCTTACAATTGGGATAGAGCTGAAATGTTTATATGCAGTAGGTACAGTGCTTCTGAAAACATCTGTGCGTAGATGTGTGCATAGAGTAGTCTTTGCTCAAGAAAATGAGTGAGACGTTTATTTAGAGGACAAATAAAATTTGCATCACCTATCTGATTTGATGAGGATATAACAAAATTAAGAATTTGAACTCCTTATTGTCTTGTCTAATTTTAGGCTACTCGGGCAACCCCATCCCAGCAATCAGGGGGGCAAAGACAACATGAACCTTGCTCCTGCCTCTCTTGCTGTCTCTCCTGCCATGTCTTATGGATTACCAGATGTAGCAACATGTCTTCTGTATGGCTAATCAATTACCATTCTTGTTGGGAAAATGTACAGAAAGGAAATGAGTCCCTGAAAGTCCTGTATTTGTGCGTGCAACCTTTTAGTATTAGCAACAGCAGAATACAATGAGGACTTCTGTGACTGGCGGAAGCAGCCCAGCGTGGCCTTGGGTACGTTATCAGGGCTCACTTTTAGCACCTGGACAAGATGCTTTTCAGGATGCTATTCTCTAGCTCCATAAGTCTTTCTAATTTGATGTTATTTGATGTGAATTGTGTGTAAGTAATGTTAATTATGCAATAGGTTTTGAAGAATATGTTTTGATTGTACAGTGGAAATGTCAGTCCCATTAACAATCATTATTACCTGTCAGAAAGTAGAAGCAGCTTTGAATGAATGCTAAGTTTTTTTTTCCTCCTATCTGTGCAGATGCATACCAATGTTTCATACATGTTTTGTTTATTTGTGCCCTGATCACTGAAACAATCTTTCTCTCTCCCCAAGTTTTCTCTGCTTGGACTAAGTCCAGAAAAGAGAGAACGAGGCTCTAACTTCAGGCCTTCTGTGAGACTCAGCTTGTATCGAATGTGGTTTTGAAACAAAGGTTTCAGTTTTCAGAAAGTGGTTCATCTGCTGAAGTGTTTCCAAACCTCGTTCCCAGTGGTCTCTGGAATTTATTAAGGCAGTGGCAACGGTTCAAAAGGACTGGAGTGGGGGTTTGAAGGCACCAGTCCAAAAGGAAGGAACTATTTCTGTTTTGCTTTGTTTTATAGGTTAAGCTAGCTGATTTAATAACTACTTCTCACCATGGACCCTCTCAATATTTTTTTGTCTTTAGTATCATCCTCTCAATTCAGTGAATTTTTTGTGAACTTCTATGAATCCTGCCATATGTTGCAAGGAAAAGGAAAGCCTACAACTATGAAGGGCCACTCTTATTGACTCTAAGGTGACTGGTATAGGGTTCAAACAGACCACTTTTTTTTCAGTTCTGTTGCTGGCCTACTAAACTGCAGTGGGGGAGTCTTTCCCTGTTTCCCTGTCTCTCTCTCTTTTTTTTTTTTTTTAACTGAAAACAAAAATTACGGTAGTCTGATAAAAGAATACTCATCTAATAATCTTAATAGCCCCTCTCTTAATCTGGTTCAATGTGAATGAATCTTCCTTAAAAATGGCTGACAAGAAATTGCTTGAAATATTCCACCTGAGATTGTGTTAGCTTTGTAAATGTTATTGCAATCTCTGAACGTACAGCTCCCAATATGTCCTATCATTGCCTTAAACGTCTTCGCATTACATGACATTTTGTTGCGTTGTATTCTGTAGTCAAGAAGCAGATGGATATCCTTCTCCTCCTCAGATTTTTCCAAGAACAAAGTTCCAGCTCATACTGGAAGACTGTTATTCTTGAGGTTTATCACCTTCCGTTCAACAATACTTCCCTTTAACACTACAACCCCTTTTTACTGAGCACATGTAAAATTTCAACAGAACAAAAAGTTATAATGTATGTTCTTGTGAGGAATATAAGCAGCAAACAGAACTTTGCATGAAAAAGAACCGTCGAAGAGCATTAGATGGAACAAAAAAATATTTTCTATATCCCACACTTGTATAACACTGTGTAATTTTATTAAAGGCTTTGTACACTGTCCTTTTCACTGACGATCAGGACCTAGTCAGGATTATAAGATTTTCTGTCCAAAATCATATCCTCCTTTCATTCTATTCTTGCAGAAGACCTAAAAGCTGAACATGAGGATGGTTCTTCCCCACTTTCATTGTTGCTATTGAATTACCTGCTTACCTCAACTTTTGCAAAATGTAGTACTGGGAAACTGTGTGTCTACTGTTTAGTTTCTTAGTTAAATAAAAAATCCTACCTACACGCTTCCCTGTGTACTCCCTGTTTTCAGTAGGAATGAGGAGGTAGGCAGATTTTCAAAACTCAGTCTGGCCACAGTTAGAAATGAGTGATACGGAAATGAACAGGTATAGAAGATTAAAACAGCAATAATGCTAATTCCAGGCCATGTTTTTATAAGAAAAAAGAACTGAACAAGTGCATTATTTTTTTCACCCTGGATTTATGGCTACCTGTTCTCACTTGTGTGAAATATTGACAATAAGAAAGTCTTTTCTGGGTAAATTAATGTACCTTGTTTGATTTCTTTGGAGTTCTGTTCTTTGATGTTTGTTTAATCAAGGATTGGTCCATGTATTGAAAGTCATATTTTAGTAATTTAATAGGCTACAATAATTATCGCTGGTGACCTAACTTTTGTGGAATATTTAATTGTCAGCCTTCAGGAAATCAGATGGAATAAGGAGTTAAACAACAACATCCTTTGAACACTGATGTCATTAGTGAGCAGCAGAGAATAGTGTATCTGTATAGATTTCATTCGGCAGCTTGTGTGTAATTGAAATGACTTTTTACTAGGAAAAAAGCGGCAAGTGAGCAGCAACAGGAGTAGGAAAATCATTGTTGGTTCACTCTGATTTAATGTGAACTGGATATTCCAGAGCAAAGTTTCCATTCATACATATTTTCTTTTATTTTTTTTAGGGAGAGCCGTCCAGGAAGCCTCCAAATTCAATTTCAGCTGTAGTGTCATGCCAGATGAAGCAGTAGCTTGTGGAAGTATCTGGAACAAAAACTATATATTCCATTTTTCACTCACAAAGGAAGCCCCACTGGAGATTCCTGTTTTCCATTGCATAAGGCATGATTAAAAGAACAAATCAGAGAGATGGGGGAGATCGGTTAGATAAAAGAAACATAAGGCACT
Source organism: Chroicocephalus ridibundus (assembly GCF_963924245.1). NCBI lineage: Eukaryota > Metazoa > Chordata > Aves > Charadriiformes > Laridae > Chroicocephalus > Chroicocephalus ridibundus. Next base: position 25,521,128 of record NC_086291.1, on the reverse strand, counting down.
GGGAATGGGTCTTGAATATGTTTGTCCATTCATAGGAGTGAAGTTTATAGAACAAAGAATGGTACATTTCTAGATATTTAATTGGAATATTTAATAATAGTATATATGTTCATATTTTTGTATGCATGTTCTAAAAATAAGAATTTGATTTTTAATAAGTTTGTATGTGTAGGTTTATCTAATACCACTGCAGACATAGCAGCACTATTCTACATTAAATTTATTATTAGTAAATAACAGGAGCCACTTACCTCACAGGCTCAGCTTGCAGATAGTGAAATATTACACAGTTTCAAAGCATCCAGTTTCAACGTTATCATTAAATTCCACTGTATCAGATTACCGAAACTGTGTATGAATTGCATGAACTGTATGAACTAGGTGTACCTGACCACTGTTTTCATAGCACACTTGGTTACACTGTCACCTTGCTGCAGGTATTTCAATACATGGAAAATGTATGGTACAACGTTCAGTTTTAAAACAGGGCATTGGGTTGCTTTTGGATCTTGTAACCCAAATATATCAGTGCTTATCAGAAGTCCTTGTATGAGCATTTGCTCTGTGAACTCTGAAAATTAAGTATATAGTACGCAACAGTATGAAACCATACAATCAGATATATAGGAAGTTACAAAAATAACATAAATGTAAACTCTAAAAGAATGTAAGGCATTAGTCTTAACATATCTCCAAATTTATGGATTCTGAGAATGAAATAGCTCACAAGAAGCTAATGAAGGCACTAGGTGTAAGATGCGTACAGAACAGTGATTAATACTGTTCCTCAGTGAGACAACACAAAAAAGGTGAAATTACTCCACACATTAGCCTTGAGAGGCTCTAAAGTTTTGAGCAGATGAGGAGATATTATAAACATTTCAGTGTTTAAGATGTGAAATGGAGAACAAAGATTTGTTTAAAAGTCTAAAAGATTTGTTTTGTAAACAATAAAGCACTGCCTTATGCAGTTGGTGTTATGTTTTTTCAAGAGAACAGAATTACAATAGCATAAGCATATTACTGATAATATTAATTAATAAGCAAATATTAATAGGCATAAGCATTAAAATGGCATTAGCTTCAGATCTGAAAAATGACTGATGGAAGACGTCTGCTAAATGTCAAGTAAACAGTGTTTGTTCCACTGCTAGAATATTATGTCAGCTAATTGCAGAAGAATAAGTAATTAGAACAGAAAGCATGGTGTTAGGTGGAAATTAAGTCTTTGAAGGGAAATCCTGGTCATAAAGAAATGAATGAAAATTTCCATTAGCTTTAATGAGACAGGATTTCACGTTTGAAATTTAAAGTTTTATTTTCAGTATTCCTTGATCTGTTGCAACACTTCTATTGCATTTATTTTTGATGTGCTAATTATAATTATACATTGAATACTTTATATAAATATATATACAGATGTGTATATGACACACATACCAAATATACATATACATATGTATATATATACACACACACACACAGATGCATACGTATAATGAACCAGAAACCTGTGTTGTTCTGGAAGGAGCATAAATCATGTGCCCAAATTAAACACGTGAATAGTGTAGTCCCAGGAAAATCCGATCCCTGGTGCTAGGGTATGGTCTTATGCACCCACACGTTGGAGCTCCTCTGTGGACAGAATCAGGTGTGTGCCATCAATATTGTCCTCTTTAAAGTAAATCTAGATTTACAACAACAGTGATTCTGTAACAGAGGGATGTTCAGAACTCCACTGTAATTCTAAGAGTGCAGCGCTCCTTGCTACATTCATTCCAGAATGTAAGTATATTCAGAAGAAAGGTCAAAAAAAGGTTTACTGTTGAAGCTGAGCCTGTCACTGCTTTTTTAGTACCTCTTATCAAAAAGTTATGCACAGCAAAACTGTGCAGCTTGCCTTTTGATGTTTTATCTGATAAAAACTGTTGTGAACATATCTTGAAAGGGATCATAAAATAATGCCCTTACATTGGCCTTTTAATTAACGATTAATAATAAGATTCCACTGTTTTACAATAACTGTTTTTCCAATAACGTGGTTTTTCAGTGGATGGTGTACTGGGCTGATTGCCAGCTGTTACAGTCTATTCACACAAGCATCCTCCACCCAAGAGTGTGGTGAAGGGCAGGAGAGAAATCTTTTAAAGTTCTCATTTAATAGCATATGCACTATGAAAAAAAGATGAGCAAGTAGCAGAGAAGGAAGATATGCAAATTTTAAGGCAGGCATTGCTGTTAAACACAAATTATTATTACTTTTTTCTTTTAGCATATATTCGGTGACAAATCAGAACCTGCTGAATGCAGGTGCTCCATTGTTTCCCTAATGCTATGTCCTTGAGTAAGATCCTCCATCCCCTTAATCAGAATGACTGAGAAAAGGCAGCGTGTTTGCTGGAGCTACTCTGTGGGCATGATACAGTGGGGTTAATTTACATTTCACAAAACAAAAGGAGTTATGATAACTGTGGAAATGAAAAGGGAAGCTTCTTGCCTGTCTGTGTGTCTCGGTGGCTGTACAGAATTCTCCTTCATGTGCTGCTTTATAATGACAGTCAAGCAAGAAGTCACAAGCAACCAAATAAAAAATGTGTTTCTATTTTTCTGCAGAAAAAAAGGAATTAAGTACTTTCCCCATGCTGTATGAACTGGAAGACTCCAAAAGAGAGGGGTGAACTCCATGCTCCAAGACTGGTGGTACCACAGAACTTTGCAAGAAGTTATATAAGTTAGAGCTCTGCGACACAGAAGTTAATATCAGATTAATTGCAAATGAGTTATTTGAAATATTTCCTTGTCTTTTCTAGACTGCTTGAATATTCCCAAATAAATAATGAGCTTTGGAAAGTATTCATCTCCCCAAGAGAGACAAAAGTTTCTGTAAACTTGACTTTAAGAAGTATTGCTGCAGGCAATGAAATCTATACAAGCGAACAAAGCCCAGGAGATAAGTTGCCTTCTGGCAGACTATTGGAAAACATTTTTTTAGCAACTTGCTACATTCTTCAAAATAATAACAACTATTATTTTTAAATGGAAATATTTTCTGTTTGAAGTAGTATTTTAAAAAGCCTTGGGATCAGAACACACCAGAGTAAGTCTTATTGCTAGTCCTACTGGATGTGAATGCAGTGTGGCTCAAACCTACAAGAATATAACCAGCCATAGCTGGGTTTTCACACTGTCTGAGCTTGAAAGTTTTGTGTTTGGTCTGGGGTTTTTTTGGTTGTTTTTTTTTGTTGTTGGTTGGTTGGTTTTTGCGGGGGTATAAATTCCATGAACTCTCAGCCCAACTTTGGTTCTGAAGTTCTGGGAGACTGCAGAGCTTTTCCCTGCTTCAGACCAGTTCATTCGATGGTCCTTTATTAAAGGCCCCGCAACCGTATATGGAGACACATGTGGAAGAGAAATGGTACTTTATTGCAGCATTGTCCTACAATGCTAACTTGAAAAGACAACGGAATGCAACTTTCCTGCTAGGAGAATCCAATTAGAATGGTACAACACCTACCCCGAAGAAGAAGAGCTTGAAATATATTATACATGAACTCCTGCTTTATGAGTGGAACTACCTCATTCCACCACACAGACAAGGGCTGGCTGTGGTGAAGCAAGAGGTGTTACGCTATGCTAGTGTCTACAGTCTACTGACAACTTGCAGCGGTCTATGCAAATTTATAATTTTCAGATAATGAGAAGGAACTTTTAGATCTAGTTTCTTTAAAAGATACTAAAATAAGCTTGGAACAGTAATTTGAAATGTTGTATTCTGAACACTGCAGATTTAAAAAACTTTATTATTCTAATGAACTGTCTAAATTTGTGAACTGGACATCTGATTTCTAAAAATATATTTTCCCCCGCCCTACAAAACCAATTATGCACTTGCCACTAAACAGCTGCCTAGTCCCAACATTCAACAGAGTACAGAGTGAGGAATGTGCATCTGACGTGTAACATAGAAGATCTACAGGCAAAATTAAGGTTTCCTAATGTAAATTAATAAAATAGATTATGGCATGAAATCTAACAGTACCTATTTACAATCACATTAAGAAATTACTTGGCAGACTGTTAACTTCAGCCATTAAAATGATTATTCAGTGTGAGAGAAACACGTAACAATATTTAACGTTGGTTTGTCAGAACTTTCTCATTTATTCATTTCAGTGACAATGCCTTTAAGAATAATATGATAGAGGAGTATCTTACCATGAAATACAACAAGTGACAGCTTTACTTTGGCCAGAGATTTCTGTTTTCTTTAGATGAATTACTGCAAATACTTTGCTATGCCTTGTTTAATTGTAGTGATTTAGAAAGTCTTACACTTTGATCTTGTACTCTTGGGATAGGGAGTACAGTAACTTCAGGACTGACTTCTAGATATCTCCTTTTGTAAAGCTGTTTTGAAATTAGTTATATGGGGAAAACTTCAGAAATTCAATAGAAGTTTTTGATGTGAAGTCCTGAAATCTTGTTTTGGGGGAAGTTTCTATTGTAGGGCCAAAACAAGGACAATACTCAGCTACGGGGATTTAAGACCTGCGTCCTTCAGATTAGAGATCTCTGCAAAGTAATAGCAAAAGAATGCGCTGCAATTATAAATAACATCTTAGCCGTGACACAAGCACCACGTAGTTATTTTAGATGCAGCAAAGAATACAAATGAGTTTGCTAAAAATTGGTACCCCAAAGTATTAAGTTTTCTATTTAGATGAAGTTTTCCCATTATGTCTCATTATTTCAGTCAGCATTTATGCTTTTATGCCATTTTCTTTTTTTAGGAAATATTCTACCAAAAATAAATAATTAAACCACAGATGAACTGTCAAAAGGGAACATTCATATTTTAACGCAACATTAACATTTTGGTAATTAACATGGCAGTTAATGCTTTTAGCAGATGTAACAACATTAGACTTGTAAATTTTAATTAAAGTTAATGGTTCACGATAGCTGTAGGGATCAGGCATCCTCTCTGGATACTGAAAACATGTCTAATGTGATTAGAAATACTAATTGAAGAAAAAAGGACTGCAATAGTAATGACTGTACTTCTTTATCCTACTAAATTATTACAAACCTGCAGCAACTTTTTAAATATATTTGCAGGAGGAAGCTTGAGAGTCAAATGCTCCCCTTGAAGAAATTAAAAAGGGTCAAAAGAACATTGCAGACATTTTCTGTGTGTTAGACGAGGGAAAATCATTAATTGAAAGCCACTGCTCCTTCCTTATCCTCCTGAGACAATATTCCCAAGAAATACTATAAAGTTATTTGGTTACATTTCACATCCCTTTTGGATTTAATTAGGAACTAATGTGTTAGTTTTAATTCCCTCAGAGGCTTTGAATTCCAATAGCAGGCAGAGAAACAGGACTGGCACTGGGAACTATGACTCAAGTGGACATTTCTCAGTTTTAGTGGAAGTTAAGAGATTGGTGGCGAGTCCTTTTCACGGCTTGCTGATACATGAAACATTTTAATAAGCACAGGGAAAGGATTAGTTTTACTAAGGGTAATTACAAGCTGCTAGCCACCTATAAAATGCACTCCCATTTTATTGTAAAATGCCAACAATATTTATTTCATTTGTTCCGGGGATTTTTTTTTTTCTCTAACACAGGCTCCAAAGTCTGCTGAAGTCAGTAGAAAAATTCTGCAGTCCTTATTACAGCAAAATTGCCACTGAAAATCGTGTCCTTCCTACTGGGAGTTCCAGCTAATAAAGATTAAACACTGGAAATTAAGTTTGTTTTTTTTGACTGACAATAGTTATTTTTACTATATATGCGGTTATTCCCCACTAGTGCCGTTAGCTCTGTTTCTGTCAACACCCTTCTAACATCATCATAAATTATTATTCATTTGCATTGCGGCACAGGCATAGGCTCCATTCTACCAGGCAAAGTGCAAAGACACGGTGAGAGACAATTCCTGTTTGGAAGAGTTGCACCCTAACCAGTTGTGACACAGGCTAAGAGAAACCATCTAGGAGAACGAACGCTGGTTTATCTTCATTTTCTTTCTAGCTGAAAGGCTGGAATGAGAGATTAGGAAATTTGGCCAAGGTTATAAGGAAAGACTGAATAAAGCTATCTGATTGAAATTTATCAAGTAACACTGGAACTCAGAACATTTGCGAAGACTTATATTAGTCTCTGGGCACAGTGCAAAGTATATACATTTTTGTCTTGTACCGGGACTAAACGTAAACACTAAATGATGTTTAAGTAATCGAGAACCTCAGGCTGCCTTTCTGCAAAGGTCTATATTTTGCTGAATTCAGGTAAGATCCTAATTGTGCATTTTGAATAGCTGTCCTATTGTATGAGCTGGTATGATACAGTGGATAACAGAATACATTTGAGTATTCATCTCCATGAGGTCTGTGGCTTCATGATTTACTTGTGTGCTAAGTAGCCAAGAAATGCTTTTATCTCATCTATCACTTTCCACTGGAAAATCCTAATATATTTTACAAACTTTCTTCTAAATATTACCTGTGTTCCTACATAAAAATAGTAAGTTGTTTCTATGGATTCTTCAGGGATTCAACACTGCGAGTACAACAGTGTGGATGTCTGATCTACCCAAGGATTTAGTCAGGTGGGAGGGGGAAATAAAAGGTTAAGGTTTCAGTAAATTTTTTGGATGCTATTTATTAATTTCCTAGATACCACTGAAGCTAGTGTGATTCTGCATATAGATCCATAAACATATTTATTTTATTTGACTTAAAATATAACAGCCATGGATTTTCTTTCTCCTATGAGGACAGACTGACGGAGTTGGGGTTGTTCAGTCTGGAGAAAAGAAGGTCCCGAGGAGACCTTATAGTGGCCTACCAGTATCTTAAGGGGGCCTACAAGAAAGCTGGTGAGGGACTTTTTAGGATGTCGTTTTTAGGATGTAGGACTAGAGGGAATGGATTAAAAGTAGAGATGGGTCGATTCAGACTGGACGTTAGGAAGAAGTTCTTCACCATGAGGATGGTGAGACACTGGAACAGGTTGCCCAGAGAGGTGGTGGAAGCCCCATCCCTGGACGTTTTTAAGGCCAGGCTGGATGGGGCTTTAAGCAACGTGATCTAGAGGGAGATGTCCCTGCCCGTCACAGGGGGCTGGAACTAGATGATCTTTAAGGTCCCTTCCAACCCTAACAATTCTATGATTCTATGATTCTTTAATAATTTACTGCATTTTTGTGTTGTAGTTTTATAGTAATAATGACTCAAGCATAACACAATTTCTATGACTTACTGAAAGAAAGGACAAACTTGACTGAGTTTTCTCTTTTTTTGGTTAAAATTCCCAGATCCAACAGCTAAGGCCCAGGTCTTCATCTGTGTAAATCAGCATGAGTCCACTGAAGTCAGAGCAGCTATGCGGACTTACACTAGCTAAGAATCTGGACCTCAGTGACACCAAATATACAGTTTATAGGTTTTATTGGCAAGTACATGTTTATAGACTTGAAGGTAGTTTCTAATCCTGTGTCATATCGTAAACACTACTGCCTTGGACAGACAGACATAACAATTATTTGTAAGCAGAAATGCCAACCTGCTTCTGTAAGACTTTCTTTTATATGAATAAGTTTCTGTTTTTCTGTGAAAGAGCCTCATGTATGAAGGGTTATTGCCAGACACAAGTTAGATAATTTCTACTGTTGGAAATACTAGTAGACAGATTCTGGCATTCAGACCAGGGTAATCAATTGACTGACAAGGTGGAAAATTAAAAATATATAAAGGGAATACTTCCCAGTCACTGATTAGAGGTTCACTGTCACAGAATTCATAAGGCTATGAAATTTGTGAGGTTCCAAAGGGATTGGACCTTTAGGTAGACATAGAGGATGTCCTAGCCAAAAAAAAAAAAAAAAAAAAAAAAATCTTAAGAACAGTAGCTTGATGCATAAGGGTTTACGATAGATATTTGTTAAATATGAATGACTGAGGTAAGATGTAATACAGACAAGTATGTCCATTGCTGAGTTCCTGAAGAGAGTCCTTGCTATCGTGTGTAACTCAAGCAGGGTACAAATATCTCTGAACTGAACTTGAACTTGCTGGCTGGGTAGTCTGTTACCAAAGTTTCTAAAATGAGTGCGAGTAGCCCTGTCCTCAAGGAGCATGGGGAATTCTAGGAATATGCTAGGACATACTGAAGGACGATGTGGCTGGACCAGGGCATTACAAAACCCGAAGCCTGCTCATCCAGCTGCAAGGGAGTGGGATGGGCAGAGTAGCCTGTCCTGTACCGAGGTAGACCTGTGGACAACTATCCTGCACCAAACCGTGTCTTTCTTTATTACTAGCGCCCAAGCTAGGTCGGGCTCATTGTGATAACTACAGTAAACATACAAATATTTTCTTCCTACAGTTAAACGAAAATATATGTTTTACAATAACACATAGAAATAACAGTGTCGTAGAGGAAAGGAAAATTTTGGAAGAGAGAAACATATTCCAGACTGATTATGTATGCAGCACAAAATTTTAGGGAAAGGTATTGCACAAAGGACAGGTTTTTTAAATCACAATTTTTAAGAACAAAATTAAATCTTAAGAGGCTGGTTGTACCATCAGGCATTGCCTTGCCAAACAAAACATTCAGGTTTTGCAATAAATTGCACAGTCAACCTCCACAATGTTTAAAAATGCCAATATTTATATGAAAAAGAATACCTCCATTTTCATTAGAACTCAGTTCACTTCTGTATGACAGTGAACAAAATCACCTCTGGAAAAAAGTATAAAGTAATCTCATTCCTCAGTAATTGTTGTCTGAACATTAAAAAGATTTGAAACTGGGCGGTCATACCCGTAACTTTTTCATTGAGGGTTTAAATGGTTATTGATGGTCTTTCCTGTGAAGTTTTTTAACCCACTTGTACTTTTCACCCGCACAGTTTAAGTAGTCACCATGTAGAAAAGTGCTTTCATCTGTTTCACTTAGAGCTACCCGCTAATTTAATTTCATGCCGCCCAGTTCTTACATTATGGGAGATAAGGAATAATTATTCTTTTATCAATATTAATAAAGAAAACAATAAAAATCACAATTATCTTCTCTATGGCTTTCATAAGTACCTATCTTGTCTCCCTTCAGTCATCTCACTTAGTCACCTTACGTATAAGCTGAAGCTTTCCATGCATTTTTCCTCTTATAGAAGTCTTTGCTTACCATTAATTTTCCTTTTCATCCCTCCCATGTTTTACAATTCTAGGTTGGGGTTGTGGTTTTTTGGGTTTTTTTGTTTTGTTTTTTTTTAAATTGTCCTGCATAATTTTGTACCACTGGCAAACTTGGTCGTCTTATTATCTCTCTTATTTTTTATAGCGAGCATGTAAACGGCCACGGACCCAGCACACGTTGCTGTGATATTCTAGTAGAAACCTCCCTCCATTGAGGATTATTTATTCCTACCTTTTTTCTTATCTGAAATCAGTTATTAGCTAAGAACTGGTCCTTTCCACTAATTGCACGGCAGCGTATCTTCTGCAAGAAGCTTTAGTGAAGATTTTGTCAAAAAAGCTTTTTTGAAATACAAGAATCTTCTACCATCCAAGCTCACCCTTTCCATGCACCTTTCCAAAAACTCTTATAGGTTTGTGTGGTATAAAGGGCTCCTCTGAAAAAAATCTCTCATAATATCTACCTAAGCAAACAACTTTTCTAGCCTTATCTTTGTTGAATCCTCCTGTCTTTAAATCACGATCATTTATTGTCCCTGCAAAGTCTACAACAGCAGGCTTCCTGCTTCTGATGTGTTTGGAAGTGGTTTTACAATAAAGTTTTATACCATTACCAACATTTTCCTTCAAAGGCTTTTGGTGTGCCTTTTACAGTTTTACATTTAGCTTGCCAGAGGTTTTGCTATTTTCCGTTTTCCTCATCTGAACATAATTTTTTTTAGGAGTGCCTTTCTGCTTTTAGTACCGTGCTTTATTCTTATGTACAGCTCTGCTAGTCTTTCGGAGATCCTCTTACTAGCTTTGATAGATGACAGACACTTACTCAGAAATTCTAATACAGGTCATTTTCCCCTTTGGCTATTCCTTTTAATTTACTTTTAACAAACTTCCTTGATTTTATGTAGTCCTCTTTTCAACATTTACTGTTGCTATGGTAAATTTATTTGGCCTTTTCACTTCTACAAGGGCGGCGAATTTGAATATATTATGATCAAAATTCTGAAATGGTTCTTTGATACAGAAGTTCTGAAGAAGGTCTGGTGCCCTGCTTGGTCCACGTCGGGCGTTCTTCAAGCTCCTCTAATAAATTGCTCCATTTAATGATTTATGTTGTGTAAAAGCTTAAGTTCTGTATAAGGACCTATCATAATATTTATCCAGTCCAGATATAACTGATCGCTCTCTTTACTCCTGCCTTCACAGCCTTTCTGATTTCCCCTACCATGCCACAGGCAGCTATCCCAGCCTTTTTACTGTTAGCAACAAAGAACCAGGACAGAGGGAAAGTCGAAGCCTGAATTTTCAGGCTTCAAGGACTTAGAGCAGAGCAGTTGCTCCTTTTGATTAATTTCCTGTAGTTTATTGATTTGAAGAATCTAAAGAATTGTTAACCAGTGAGCTGTTATGTTATGCTCCTACCTCTGTGACCCCAAAGACATCTTCTCCTATGCTCCACTATCCTAGAGAGCTCTTCTGCCTGAAAGTTTTAAAGTTTTGAAGTCTGTATTTTTCCTGAGTCTGAAGTTTATTCTGTTAATGAACATCTCAAGAATCTAGATGTAGGGAGGCCCGGATAATAGTGGAAAGCAAGTTAGAAATCATCCAGGGAGTAGGTCTAAACATTTGAGTTCCCAGTTAACTTGGACGTTGTCACCGAACAGTCTCTAGCTGCTTTTAAGTCCAGTAGCTTAGTCCTGGCACAGGACACCAGTTTTTAGTTCAGTGACAATCCAAGCTTTGCCATTCCAAATAATATCCTTTGTCACTATTTGATATTTTTGATGTCCTTGAACCCTGATCATATTTATAGGTTATATATATTCACAGAATTCAATGATCAGAAAAAGACTGGCGGAGCTGTCTTAAATTAATATTGACATATAAATAGATTTATAATAGCAAGGCTAGTGAAGTGCAGCATGGATTGACAAATACTGAGGTCCTCGTTCCTTCTGTCTCTGGCCTGTTTGATTCCAGGCATAGAACATTTGCTGGCAATACCCTCAGAAGTTGGTAAGACTTAGGAAACAAGCCATGTTCTCCCTCCCGAATCCTTAATTCTAGCATGCCTTTGTCCATTTCTCTAATCCTTTGCTAGCTGGGTAGGCAGCGTCCCCTCCGGCCTCCAAGAGACGCGTTTGCAGAGATAAGCCTGCTCCTTAAACCCTAACGCTGCTGGATTTTCTGGAGCCTCGTCTGCCTTTCTGATTCTGTATCATGTTAAGGCTCCACTACAGGGAATACTAGATGAATTTATTAAACTGAAAATGTGCACTAAAAAGCAAAGAAAAACATCCTTCTCTAAATAAAGAGTTGTACAGCACAGGTCTCAAGATGATCGTCCATGATATGTGGAAGGTTTGTCACTTTGCAAATTTAAAATTAACGGGCACACTGTAGTTACAATTATATTAAAGGCTTTCTGCCTGGTCATGATGATGGAATAATTAGCTGAAGCAGACTCTTTATTTTTAGGTTTTCCAATCCTCAAGCACCAAAAAGGAAATGGAAGTAACCATCCTCTAAGAAGGGCAAGGTTGGAATAAGGGAAAGAGAAGATGCTGCAGCAATTGGTAATGTCAGGCTAAAGTAAAGTAGCCATTGTATTCAGGCAGCTAAACAGAGAAGTCAAAATATTATGGAAATGTACTAACGGCAGCTACAGTGAAATAACAGCATGGAGGAAATCAAGGAAAAAGAATGAAAGTAAGTGCAGTGAGCATAAAAATAGGATGAAAGACAAAAAAGCCCAATACAGTCAGATTAAACAAAGGAAGACAGTGAGAAACCTACTGGAAAAAAAGGCAAGGAAGCTCTGGGTTATTCTCTTTTAATGCATGAATGTAGATAGCTTCAAATGCTACCTAGGTTTCCCCCAGTGATTGTGAACTGCTCATTTTCCATCTGAGAGAATCTAGAAAAGAGCACTAGCTGGGTATTAGAGCAGTAATAGCCTTTACTTGCATAAAAAGACACCTAATAAGACTCGATATTTTATGGTCAGCTACACACCAAATATCAATCTCTCCTTTTTCCATCCCAGGTTTTGCAAATACATGACTGTCTCACACAACTAAATTTCTTGTTGAGGCTAAAGGGACTTTTGGAGATGGAAAACATTCAGTGGAATTGCTGATTGTAGCTCTTTTGAGTAACTTTTGTCCTGGTTTGAGGTAAAACAGAACCAATTTTCTGTTCAGTAATTTTACTTTTTAGCTAAGCCTCTTCAAACTCTCTGAAGTTAACAGCATGTTGTGCAGAAACTGTTCACTCTGAGTGATAAGACCTACGTTTGAAGTGTATAGCAAGGAATGGTACGCAGAGAGGCTCTCATTTATACTTATTGCTGTAACAACCAAGGTCAGCTAATCTCATTATTTGCCCCATTGGGGGGTCAGAAGCTGAAGAGCGTAGCGGGGTCCCACCTGTGGGGAGGAGCGGACAGGACAGGTGACCCCAACCTGACCAAGAGGGTATTCCATCCCATCTGCATCATGCCCAGTATAAAAGCTGAGGGATCAAAGGGTCAGCCCTCTTTCTTCAACACCCGACATCCGAGGAGGACTTAGTCTGTTCATCTGCCTGTGATCCCGGTCCGTGTGTTCCTGACTCCAGCTCTGGAATCCAGTTCCCATCCATCACCGAGTCCATTCTGGGACTTTCCCAGTGCCTGCTGGTGACATCATCCTAAAAGCTTGATGCAGTTTTGTATATATCTATTTCATTATTTTCTTTTTATTTTATTGTTAATATTTCATTAAAGTAGTTTAGTTCTTCTAAACTCATAAATCTCTCTCTTCCTCTCCTCCTTGGAGAGAGAGGTGGGGGAGAGCATCTGTCACTCTCATTGGCCAAACACCTCTTAACATTATATGGCAGATCTATCAAGTCTTCACTCTTAGGTATGTGGGAAAACCTGAAGTATTGCACTTTTTACAAGAAAACAATCCAGGGAATTCATGTTCAGAAAACTGCTTTTGAAGATAGCTTATCCATGAAAAAAAAATAAATCAAAGTCTTAATCATCATCACAATTTATTCTTTTGGACTGTACTTTTCAAGAAATACAAAATGCACTTCAAAGGAGAAGACTGTAGGGTACGTCTGAGTCCACAGGCATAGCGGTCACCTTGTCACTGTACCTGGCTAGTGCCATCAAATAACCCGATGCTACAATAAAGAGAAAATGTGCACAACGGTTAATAAATGTGTTAACATCAGAGAAATGAGAGCCAGTAAAAAAATAATTTCATTGTTAGACTTCATATCTCTGAATAAACTGCAGATTTCTCAAAGCTGAAAAGTTTGCCTCAGAAGCAGACAGTGTAATTTTGCACAGAGGGAGGTGAATACACTTTTCCCACACACAGGCCCATTTCCTATTTATTCTGCAAGAGACTTAAACCAAGTATAACTTTACCTGTTATGAGGAAAAAAAAAAACCAACCCTTATGAGAACTGAAATGAGACTTTTGCTGTGGAAAAAATAAAGTATGTCTGATTCAAGGCAGTTTTAAATTACTGTTTTCTGACTGGAATGACAGAGATCTGACTTTTACAGAGGGTTTCCACACCCGAGGAGGAAGCCATTTGATCACAATAATCCATAACCTTACTGGGGAAACTGTGGTCAGTTTTCATACTTTTTCCCCATCGTTGGTTCTTAAGATCACTGTTCTGTGAAGTTAATTGCTTTTCCGCATTCTGAAGCAGGCTAAACTTTCAGGAACCTGAACAACAGTACTGTTAGGGAATTCAATATTTTTTATCTACTTGAGCACAGTGCTGTTGCCAAAGTAGAAGCTGGTGGGACAGGACTCATTGGGAGTCTGGTCTTTTTTGTTCCTGCCACTTTTATTTCTGGAAGTATAGCAAAAGGGAGTCTGAGTCCCTTCCAGCTGATATACTCAGTCTGGTATCTTGCAGATTGAGTGTCACAATTTATACACAAAATTAAAAGCGCGTTGTTTGGCACGCAGCGTTTTCCACAGCAGGCTGCGCCAAGGCCTTAGGCCCGCGCTGTGCCCCCAGCCGCGGCAGCACCGTGCCCTGGTTTCCAGAAGCGCGGGCCCGTGCGCCCCCGGCTCCCGCTCACCTCCGCCGCCGCCGGGAGCGCGGCGCTTTCCCCGATTCCCGCAGCCAGCGCGGGTGAAGGCCCCGCTGCGCGTGGCAACGCACGCACGCACCGGATGAATGGGCCCCGTCTCAAGACACTCACGAGCCAAGGAATTTTCAACCCAGCTGCCGATTCCCCCGCGCGGGGTGGGAGCTGGCCGCCGCTCCCGCCGCCGGCCGCATTAGCCGGTGGCCAGCCAAGCCCCGACCCGGAGCGCCGGCGGCCCGGGGGCATAGCCGTACCCGGCAGCGCCGCTCACCCGCGGGAAGAGGCCGCCCGGCAGCGCGGGGAGGGTCCCGCTGCCCAGCACCGGCCGGCAGCTCCTGCCGGCGCCCCGCCTCGCTCCCTCACGGGCCGCGGGCCCGGCGGACCCCTCGCCGCCGGCCGGGAGGGGGGCGGCGGTGCGAGGCGGGGCCCGGCGGCCGCCCCGCCTCTCTCCTCGGGGATGCCGGGATGTTTACGGGCCCGGCAGGAGCAGCAGGGGGCGGAAAGGAGGTCGGGGCCGCTGCGGGTGCCCGAGCTCCCCGCCAGGAGCCCCGCTAGGCGCTCGCGGCTAGTTCCGGTCCGGGCCTGAGGCGCCGGAGAAGCCGGCGAGGAGACGCCGGTCTGGGTCCCCGCGGGAGAAGAAGGCGGAGCCAGGCTTCCCGGTGAGCGGGGCGGCAGCGTGGGAGCCGCCGGGCGGGCGGCGTGGGGCCGGGTCCGCGGTGGGGGTCCCGGCGGCCGTGCCCGCTCTCCTGGAGGCGCTCCCCGCGCCGCTCCGATCGGGCGGCTGCCGGGGGTCCCGCCGGCCCCCATTGGTCGCCGGGGTTCTCGCTCGAGCGCCATTGGGCGCGGCAGCTGCCGCTCCGCCCGGCGCGGGGGGAGGGAGCGCGGCGGGTCCGCCACCGAGAAACTTTCTGCGCCGCGCCGAGGGGGCGGGATGGCGGCGGCCGGCCCTGGCGGGGCCGCCGCGGTGCCTGCGACTCGCCCGTGGGTACCGGCATCTGCCCGGCGCCCCGCGGCCTGAGGGGCAGGGCCGGCTGCCGGGGCGTCTGGTGGCGGTTGGGGAACCGGCTCCCTGGGGGCTGCTGTGGCGTTCCGGCCTCGCTGCGGAGCTCGGCCGCCCCTGTCGGGAGGCGGGCGGGGACCCGGCCCGGCCCGGCCACCTCAGCGCGTCTCGGGCTGCCTGCGGCCCGTCGGCCGTACCGCTGCCCCTGGCTGGGCTCTTCGGGCTAATTCCGCAAGCGGAGCTGCTTTCCGTGGTGTTTTTTCGTCCATTCCATCTGGTTTTCTCCAGGCTCCTCTGCCCTCCTCTCACCTGGGAGGTTGGTGGATGCTTCCCGGAACAGCCCCGTCTGGGGGTTTCACGCAGCACTGAGTGAAAACAGTGTTGTCACTGGGAGCCACGGCCCTGCGGCAGCCAGCGGAGAGAGCCCGGTCCCGGGCGGGAGCCTGCAGCCGCTGCCCCGCTCCCTCCCGCCCCGGCAGCGCCCGGGGGAGGCCGGGGGACAGAGGGGGTGCCTGGCCCCGAGGGCCCCCCTTGCAGGTGCCAGCGTTTCCTCGTCTCTGCGCTTCCCAGCCTCCCGCGGCTGCCGGGTTTCGCCTTGCCGCACCCCTCGGTGGGGCTCCCGCAGCGGCAGCGCCAGGGCCAGGCGCTGCAGGAGGCCGGGAGGAGCTGAGGCCTAGTGGGAAACGCTGGGAGTGAGAGTGAGGCATCCTCCGCCTCCTGGGGTTTTTTCTACATCTTCCCTGACCCGCTTCTCTACCTTACGTAGTACCCGATCGCGGTTGTACTAGTGTTGGCCCTGAATTCCATTTTGTGTCCGAGCGAACTATACCTGCTTCGCTTTAGGGTTCAAAAGTTCAGAATGTTGTTCTTGGGGTGGAATGTGCTTTGTTTTGCTCTACGTTTTGTGAGGAGCGTCACTTCTTGCAGGGTAAAACTACTTAGGGTGTTAAACCTACTTAGGATAAAAGATGATGAGGGGGGTGTGTGTGTTAAATCACACGGACACTTGAATCTTAATATTGGAAAACACCTAATTTTTTTCACTTCTGGCACCAACTGAATGGTAAGCTTTTGTCACCTTTGAGGTGATAGCGTTTTCTCAGATTGCAGTGGCAGCATCGCATCTCAGGAAATGCGATACGTGCATAGTAATTTTGCTGAAGGTACTGAGTGTGTTTCCTGTATAAAGTTGTATTACAAGCTTGAGATGCAGAAGTTACAGTGAATGATATGTTAATCTGTAAGGTAGGCACTTTGGACGATTAGATGTCAAGTGGATATTTGCAGCTCCACTAAATAAGGAAGAATGAAGTTAAAAATATTTTACTTTCAAGGCTGTCTAGGAGACCACTCAGTGTTGCAGTGCTGTAGAAATGTCTGTATTTGAAATTTTGGACACGGTCTAAAATGCAGTAGGAAACAATCATTAGTTCGTGGGCTATGAAAAACTCAGGCAGAGGAAGGAAAACTTTCGTGTTGTGGAAAGAGGGAAACTTACAAGCAATGTCTGACAGCTTTAAAGTAAGAATTTAAAGCCCTCCAGCTTTGTTTGCTTTTTTTTTCCTTTTTGATACTGGAAAAAAGAATTTATTAGAACACTTATTCTTTAATTTCAAAACATGAAGATACTATATTTGTAAATATCTGGTGTTTGGGTAGATGACTTCTCAAAGCACACAGAGTTTTTCACTGTGAGGGTAGAGATAGTGCCTTTATCATAGACATCCTGTATTCAACATACCAATTAGTCATTGGAGTAAAAAAATAATTTGAGAACAAATCAAGGAATTCTAGCCAACTAAAAATCCTTTTTTGATTGACTATGATAATTAGACAAGTAGAATCTCATCCATACCATAGAAACTTTTTTCTAAAGGAGAAAAAAACTCTTAACACTAGAGTTCGTCTGAAGGCCTGTGAATCTATGAGAAACTCAAATGAAACACAGAGCACAGAAGTCAGTTGCTCATTTTACTGTGACCTGTGGTGGTATCTTCTGAATTGTAAAATAGAGCCAAACAGCCCACCCGTACATTTTTCTCCTGTGCAACAGAGTTGAGCTCAGTTGCACAAAACATAGTTCAGTGTATTTGTCACCAGAGAGAATTTGGTGAGGCAATTTGTTCCTGGATGTAAAAAAAAAAACCAAAACAACCCCATGTTTAATAAACTTGGTGCGATATCCTGCATTTACACTATCCCTACCATCAGTTCTATTGCCATTGATGCCTTGTTGCTTTCTGGAGTTTGACATTGTTCCAAACATCTGTGCTGGATGGATGAGTTCACGTTACCTTGAAAAGTCTCCTGGGAAAAGTCAAATGCAATAACTTCTTCTCTGCCTCCAAGGGAGTTTTTTTGGTTACCTGGGACTTATCCAAAAATCCTTCCTGATTCCCTAGGAGCAGTGCTTAGGAATGATGTGGAGAGAGGGGGATTATCTTGTGCAGGTTAATACCATATATAGTCACGGGAGTTAACTGGTGAATTTCCAGAAATTTTTTTTGGTTTAGCTACGTTCCATGTGCTTTGCAACAGAGATGAAAATACTGAAGTGGTCATAAGGGCAGCCTTTAGAGCACTGATTTGCTGTATTTATCACTACTTGATCCCCCTGGCCGTATGGGAAGGAACTCAGCCGTTAGAGAGAAGTACAGTATCGCTACTTGTTTTCTTTTTAGTAAGTATTAAAATTATTCTTCCTGTCAGGTTGGTTAAAAGAGCTGAAGAGATGCAATGCTATTAAAATTAGTTGCTTCTCTGGTGAAGATAATCCTGTGCGTTTGTCTCTGGCATGTGAAACATAACTGATTCAGTCGTGATTTCTGTAGCTACAAAATAAGCAGTATATTTGAAGTGCCATTATTCCCTGTTGGGCAAACAGAACACATACTTATGTAAGGGAATTAGTTATAAAATTTTAAACAAGGCATTAAAAAGAGGAATCAGTAAGAAAATACTGTGAACAATCATGTTAAAGCCTGATTGCATATAGTTAGTCTTGTGATATTAGTGACTTCTCGCTGTTGATTATAGGTGGCGAAGTGAATAGACTGTTTGCATCGTCTGGCGTTTGGGAGTTTTCATTCAAGCCTCTTTGCTTTAATCTACTTGGAGTGATTTATAACAAAGTTATTGCTCTCTTTTTTAATAGCTAGGTCTGTGTTGGACCAGATTAATTACAGTGTCATAAAAGTACATGCAGAGCTTGTAGATTAGATCCTTGCTGAAATCTTTGGGAGAGGTTTGAGTGAGGTGCAGTGAAGTGTTGATGAACCAGTCTTTTTCAGTTCATTTTAATGTTCTGTTGTCAGCATATAAACTTTACAAGATTATTGATTCCTTGAAAGCTGGAAGGCAAAAATATCACAGGTGAACTTAAAGTTCATTCTAAAATAAGTAAAAAACTTGTGTTGGGAAAATGCATAGCATTCTGTCCTGTAGAGGCCCTTCTTCTGTACCCTTTTAGTCCTCATCAGAGAGCAGATCCAAAAAAGGAGTTCTCTTTGCAGCAGTGAACTTCCAGTACTTGCCCTGACTGAAATTCAGAACTGTGTGTTAGGTATGTGGGCTGCTTGTGAAGTTCATGGAGATAAGTAGGACTTCAGAAGAGGAGCAGCCTGCAAACAGAGCACTTAATGTACAGCTTGTCATTGAGGGTACTCCAAAAATGGGAATGGATCTTGTGTGTTTTAGGCAGTGGTAGTTTAATGTAAAACATAGAAATGGCTGTGAACTTGAGTGTTGGCCTGCTTCTGAAGTGAGTGTGCTGGCTGCTAGCTGCTTTGCGTCTGGACCCAGGGATCCTGGATTACTCGCTACTGTCATGCATGGTTCCAGGATTAAAAGGTCACACTAGTTAGAGGATCATAGAAAGCCTGTTAAATACGGCTGGTGTTGCTTTTCTGATTCTGTATAGTGCTTCATTGATGTTTATCATCTTCGGGGTAGCACAGATTATAAACTACTTACTACAGATGTGTTTTTTTTCAGCTTGTGAATGTGCGTCTAACATGTGCAGTGTGATATCACAAGGTGTTGTCCTGCACTGGTTTCTAAGATAATTAGACATTTCTTTAAGGGTTATGTGGCATTTGTTGTTAAGTGTGTTCTACTTCACCTGTAGCAATGTGGATGTTGTCAGCCATGGCTGTGGCGGAGTTGTACGCAGCCAGCCTTCCAAACTGGGTGTTTTTTCCCCTGTGCCTAGCAATAACAGGTTTATCTGACGATGCTTCCAGCCTTTTAATTTGTCCTGCATCTTTAACTCCTGTGTGAAGCTCATCTGTTTACATTTTTAGTAAACTCCTTCAGTATCTCTTTATGAATAATTTATTTTTACACATGCATTTAAAACCATCCCTGAAGTTGCTCTGGTCCCGTCACTGCTGCACTTTACTCCGTTTCATCAAAGTCCATCCATCAGTAGTTTGGGTGATTCTTACTGTAGTACCGTTGGTATAGCATATAATGGTTCTTGTAGTGATGACATACAGTGGCAGGGTTATTTAGCAGTTAACATCATACAACTTGCTTTATTGTCCATTTTTGCCCAGAACCAAACTCCCATGCGGTACACATTGGACCTTATAAGGTCCTACCACCCATTGTCAGTCTAGATCCACCTGAGACACTTCAGTCTTAGCAGCCCGATCCACCTGCTGATTGTTTTGATGTTCCTCAGTGGCCCAGCTCTTGGGTATGGGGTATCTACGTGGCGTACTTTTACAACCAGATTTTCTAGCTGGGCAGCAATATCTTGTGATAATGGAGCAACAAAGACCCATGTGGCTGCTCTCTAACCCCCCCCCACTGTTGGGATAGGGGGAGAATTGGAAGAAAAAGGCAAAGCTTGTGGATTGAGATAAAGGCAGTTTAACAGAACTTGTGAGAATTCCTATCCCTGCCGGAATCAGGACGTTGGTGTCACTGAGCTATTAGATTGGCTTGTATAATTTCATGTTAGAGATGTACTTTGACAACTGATTTAACTGATCTAAGTTGGGGCTGCTCTACCCCCAGCTATGTCTTTTCCTCTGTCTTTGCCATCGTGGTCTGTCCTTGTCTCTGCAATGGAATGACTCAGGGAACCGAACTCAAAGGAAGTGACTTTTTGTTGGGATTAGTGTTCAGCTAGTTTCAATTACCTTACCAAGAGCCTGGGTAGCCATGGGAATGCCACTGGGAAGAACAGGGTCTGGAAGGCATGGCTGAAGGCAGATGAAGCAGCAGCATCATGTAATCGGTCCACACTGTCTTAAGACTACATCCTTGCCGAGGTGGCAGCACAACAGAGTGTGGTGTGGGCAGAGGATTTGCTCTGTTAATAGTGTTGTGGTTAGATGCCGTATGTGAATCATGATCATGTCACAGTGAAAAGTTTTGCAGGTAATTAAGTGTATCATTTATAACTGGCTGCTCAGGGTGAAGAAATAGGCTATGAAATTTCTGTCCAGGTGAACAGAAGTTAAATGAAAATGTAGAAGCTGCTACCTAGAAAGTGCCCAGGCAGTTTCAGTTCCTGGTTCTTCAGTTTGTATGAAATAACCAACAGTTCAAAAAAGGGCAAGTTGGTGCATGTAGAACCCTTTGGGAGCACCTTGCAAGATAAGCAATCTACTTGAGTGACATAATTGAAATGGAGAGGCAAAACTAAACAAAATATAGCTTTTTACATTGTGCAAATGAATGGAGAGGAAGGGGAGCGGACTTGTGAAGCAGGAGAGCTTGGACTTTCACCTTCTAGTCAGACAGCACTGACAGAGCAGACTCTTGGTAGCTGGCGAATGACGGTGACTGGCACCTGTGTTTTCAGGGTTGGAATGAAAATACGCTTGATAAATTGGGACGGATGGATGAGAAAATTGCCTATGAACTCTTAGCGTTTTCCCTTACTTCTTTGTAAGTAGATTTTATTTGTGTATGGTTACTTCTGCTCTTGCTAAAACCAGCTTAACTAACCCGGCGTAACTAACTTTGACTGGACTGCCCATCAGTAGGGAATTTGGACATAAATTTCTTGAAAAATACTTGAAAAAAAGTATTAGTTATTACCATATAGATAGATGATACTACTTTTATATTAACAAGTGCTGAGAATTTGTGTTGTCCGTGTTCGAGGCTGCCCCTACCAGGGGGATGAATGTCCTGCATCCAGCAGGGAATATTGATCTGGTAGTATATTAAAAAATTAAAGGCCTTTAGAAGCTGTTTCTAAAATAAAGACTAATTCTACTTTTGTATATACATCTATATTCGGTCACTTTCAGTGATTTAACGTGTGTGCGTATATATATGCATGTATACTAATTGGGATGAATGACAGATTTTACTGTGCTAATGATTAACTTCGTCTTCCAGTCTTGAGTTTACTTTGTCCCTTGCCAATTAAGGTCTTGTCTTGGCAGAGTTCAAATGAGTAGCAACTTAAATGTGCTTTGCTTTATTAATGTATATATCTAACAGCTATTCATGGAGTGAGAAAAATAAATTAGTGTGGTAATTATTTGGCATATAATAAGCTAGTGTGGTAATTATTTGGCATATATAAAATACTTGTTCATTGAATAAATTGGTAGTTTAAATAATCAGCAACATTGCAGTACACTATAAATTAAATGGCTCACTGTAACATTTTATTGACTACATTACATTGTGGATTGTATGTTTCTTGTAATTTGTGATTAACAGCAGACCAATAAAAAGTTTAGTATTTTTGGGAAATGGACAATGTGGGCTGGGCAGGAGCATGACCAGTCACAGATCATGGAGTGTAGTGGAAATGCATTGATTGGCTATTATTTCTAAATATTTAAAGTGTTTCAGCATTATTTCATCATTTCTAATGCTGTCTTTAAGCTGAGCGTGTAACTTTATGAATGGATGGCCTATGGGTGTATTTGGCCAGATTTCATCTTAATGGTCTAAGTTAATCAGGAATAATTTACCGAAAAGACACTGCTTATGTCCTGTGCTGTCTTTCCTATTATTTGGGAATTTGCTTTTTTCAATTAGAACCTCTTGCCACTAGCGTTAAATATACCCATATTAAGTATGAGTTTGGAAAGCCAGTGGTATGAAGCTGGCTGAATAACTTCTTGAAATGTGTTTTAGCACTTAAACTACAACCCGAGTAAGTTTCATCTTTCCAGTTACATTCCAGGATGGGTGGATGGGGGGACCACAACAAAATAAATTTGAAGTGAGAGAGCAGAGTTTTAGGCAAACTGCTAGGGGTGTTGTTTTTCTTGTGCTTTTTGAAGCTGTTCGGTACAGGAAGTGTATAAAGGCTGTGGACATGTCTGAGTTCTTTTGGGGTACTGCATGGGGACTGTTGTGTTTTAAGTATTTCCCAGTCTTTAGAAATGCATGAAAAATATTATCTATGAAACTGAAGGGACTTTCACTTTGCAAGTAAAATGTTTCTATTATGACATCAAAACATAAGCGTTTCTCCTCTTCGATGGTTTATGCAGAGCACCAGGAAAAAATTACATTTTAATGTTAGAGAATTATGATAGATTTAGATTTCAGGTTAGTTTGCTATACTGGACATGACTTCTGACTTTCCATTTATTTAAAAAACACATAGCTGTGCTGTCATTTAATGTAATGTGAACGATAAAGTCAGGATGCTCAGTTTACAGCTGTTGACATTCTCTGGCTTCATCCAGGATCTTCCCTGAGTGAGTCCTGAGCCTCTGTTTTTGAAATCACTTTGAAAATTCATAACCTGCAGCTTGCACCCTGGCTGCCAGTGTTAAGTGGGTGCTGAAGAGTGACCTGACAAAGTGTGGGCCGGGTTTGACCAGGAAGCCAGTTCCCTCCAAACAGCTAAGCTTTTTTCCTTAAAAGAGGTAACAAATGACTGTTAAGGCAGTATATTTTATAAAGCAGGATGCCTGTTTCTTAACCTGCTCGCATCAGGTTTAAGGGCCAAGCTGTTGTTGCTGCGTTAGCAAAGGAAAAAAGGTCTAAAGTTTGTCTCCTCCCAAAAGGTACGTGGCTTTCATGGGGGAGCTGAGAGTTGCCGTTATGTTGGAGAGCAGAGCTGGAATCAGACCAGCATGCCTGGGCTCCCTGGCATAAACTGCTGGGATTAGCACCCGCGTGGTGGGATGGGCAATTGTGTGTTACGTTTTGTTTTGGATATTCAGTAAGGCATTTAGAAATCTAAACCCTTGTTTCCAGAGCACTGTTGTTTTGTGTTTTGTTTTTCTTTTTTTAAAGTTTCAACCAGGATGAGTATTTGAATGTTTTATCTAGGTTTAAATTGTGCTTTTGGGTAGCTGAGAGACCGCATGTGATGTAAACAAACAATAATATTCCTGTAGCCTGTATTCTTATATGGGAACTAGTATTAATGTGTGTGTATATATATGTTTTTCTTTTCTCAGCTGAGGATGATCCTTATCTTTGAATTTGGTTAGCAGAGATAGTTGAAAAATTTAGGGATCTAAAAATCTGTCATTTTAAATGTGCGTTAGTTGCGGAAGAATCTAAACTTGTTGACACCAAAAAGTAAGGAGTATGTACAGTGTTAAATGGATAGTTGTTTCTGGAGGGCCTCTGCTCTAAGCTAAAACAGAGTAATGGTTATAGTAAAAACTAAAAATACATGCCTTAATTGATGGTGTAATCCAGAAGTAAACATAGTACATTCCGTCCTTTGTGAACAGCAACTAAAGTGACCGTGTGCCGGATCAGTACATTGTGAACAGTGTAACTTGGTGTTTCTCTGTGTTAGCAATTACGTGGAGTGTCAGGAAAAAAAAAAAGACTGAGATGTTCAGATTCTCAACAGAACTGTAACACTCTGAATAGTCTTTTAAGTATATACTTTTTAAAAATATAGCTGTTTGACATTGACTATCGAGTGTCCCCACTTAAGATCCAAAATTAACAAACAATAGTGTATAGCATGTAGCTAATGGAAACCATGTTTCATTGAGACTATTAATGATGTTTTCTACAGGAAGACATTGTATTTTTTTGTTGTTGTAGAAGTCATCTGTTAAAGCAATAACATTATTGCCTGAATACCGTGAAATGTATTTCAATGTGGATGGCTTATGGACTTTGAGCTATGAAAATGGTGTTTAAAAAGCATGTTTCGTGTGATTAGGCAGTGCATTTAAGCTTTTTCTCCTGAAATAATTTGGCCATGTTTATAAAGACTTAGTTGCAAGACCTGAAGTCACAAGGATTTCAGGTTTTTCACAGATATCTTTTTTTTTTCTTTTAAAAATGTTATTTTAAAATATATTCCAGTGAAATTTCAGCAGTGAGCTCTGGTTCCCTTCCAGGAGTAGGTCCTCTGCTCTGATTTCACTAGAGTCATGGG
Organism: Chroicocephalus ridibundus; assembly: GCF_963924245.1. Taxonomy (NCBI): domain Eukaryota; kingdom Metazoa; phylum Chordata; class Aves; order Charadriiformes; family Laridae; genus Chroicocephalus; species Chroicocephalus ridibundus. The sequence continues at coordinate 25,496,473 of NC_086291.1, read as the reverse complement.
CTGTCTCACCTCTCCTCTAGCAGGCTGGTGGAAACCAACTGGAAAGCTGAGTGCTGATTGTGGGACCTGAGCTTCTGTCTGTTGGGGTGTAGGAATGTGCCCTTGCATTTTGGGCTGCTTTGTGTGATCTTTAGATGCGTGGGCAGATTTCGGAGAGCTTTTGACAGGTGGCCACTAAGGAAGTGAGGCCTGTCTTCCTTCCTGAAGAAAGGAAAAGGTGTTATTTCCAGTTCAGGCAGTTACAGTTTGATAAGGTAACTTACTGATGAGGGCTTAACTTCCTTTTGCTGTATGGTGAACTCAATGCATGGAGTAAATAGTGTAAATTAAGGGCGTTGCTATGCAATTGGAATATCAAATGAAAAATGGGTTATGTTGTCTGTATCCCTAGGTACTTCTTCCTGCATCATTTATGTTTAGGTGGCACCTACTGTTTTGATCAACTGAAAAAGATAAAGATTTAAAGCATTAGTAATTAACCAAAAGTCTTCTCATACCTGCCAAGTATTAGTAACCATAAGTATAAGGCTTAGTGTTATGCTTATGTTCCTGTGATCACTGTTGTGTACAGGTTGGTCTGAATCCAAATGATTTTTGTCTTCAAAATGATGGAAGTCATCTTTGCAAGTTAAATGATTCAGAGAGCCTTTCACTGTTCCTATCTTTGCAAGTGGTATGGTGAAGACAAGAAGTCCTTTCCTCCTTACGTGATCAGTGTTAGAGCATTTAAAAACATTAGTTGTGTTTGGCACTTTGGAAGTTTTGGGTGGTGATGGTTTAGTTAGCTCACCTCTCGCTTCATTTGTTGTCTGTTTTCCATGAACCAATGTATATCATGGTGATGGATTTGCAGAAAAGGTCATCAAATTACTTATTTAAAGACGTGATAGACATGTCCCATTTAAATGTGTTTTGTATTTGCTTTTCAGTTTTAAACGAGCAATGACTCTTTGGCAGTATTTTTAGTGTGTTTTCACCATAAATTAGAACGTGAAAACCATGTTTGGAAGAGTAGTAATTATTGTCTCAATTTAAATTTCAAGATGATAAATATTATACCACTGTGTTTTGACCTCTGGAGTTTATTATCAAGGTGAAAGGCATGCCTTACTGTGAAAACAGTCTTCAAGCAGCAAAATCTATTTCTTGCTTATGTTGACAAACAGTACAAAAGATTAATTTTACATCCTTGGCATTTTTTTGCATCCTTGGCACCTTGGCATTTTGTATGATCAAAACGCCAAATTACTCTAAAATGTGATTCTATCACGCAGCCTTCAAATACAAAAACAAGTTAAAAAAATAAAAGGACTTCCATATATGGACAGAAAATACTGATTTTTGCCTTTCTTCAGCAAAAGTAACAACAAATCTGCAAGTGAATAAATTTTCCCATGCTTCCTATGCTTGAACATATTTGTTACCTCTCTAGTTTGCTTGCTTTTATTTTAAAAACAAACCACAGAGGACAGAGGCACTGGCAGTGGTAATGATATGAATTCTCCCTTTTCTACTCTTTCCTCAAACTAAAAAGACAAAAAAAAAAAAAGAGACAAATTCCCAAACACTTCCTTCCAAACACAGTGTCTCTGACTGTTCAGATAAGATGAGTGGGTTATATAGTACCTGAATCAACATACATCATCTAAGCATTTCAGCTTAGACTTCATTAGTCTTGGATAAATATCTGCAACAGAATCATAAAATGGTTTGAGTTGGAAGGGACCTTAAAGATCATCTAGTTCCAACTCCCCTGCCCTGGGCAGGGACACCTCCCACTAGACCAGGCTGCTCAAAGCCCCATCCAGCCTGGCCTTGAACACTTCCAGGGATGGGGCATCCACAGCTTCCCTGGACAATCTGTTCCAGTGTCTCACCACCCTCACAGGAAATAATTTCTTCCTAATATCTAATCTAAGTCTACCCTCTTTCAGTTTAAAACTGTTACCCCTCGTCCTATCATTACAGTCCCTGATAAAGAGTCCCTCCCCATCTTTCCTGTAGGCCCCCTTTAGGTACTGGGAGGCTGCTATAAGGTCTCCCTGGAGCCTTCTCTTCTCCAGGCTGATTAACCCCAGCTCTCTCAGCCTGTCTTCATAGGAGAGGTGCTCCAGCCCTGTGATTGTCTTTGTGGCCCTCCTCTGGACTCAGTCCAGCAGGTCCATGTCCTTCTTTTGTTGGGGGCCCCAGAGCTGCGTGCAGTACTCCAGGTGGGGTCTCTCCAGAGAGGGGCAGAATCACCTCCCTCGACCTGTTGGTCATGCTTCTTTTGGTGAGCCCAGGGTTGGCTTTCTGGGCTGCAAGCGCACATTGCTGGCTCATGTTGAGCTTCTCATCAACCAGCACCCCCAAGTCCCTCTCCTCAGGGCTGCTCTCAATCCATTCTCTACCCAGCGTGTGTTTGTGCTTGGGATTACCCCAACCCGTGTGTGGGACCTTGCACTTGGCCTGGTTGAACTTCATAAGGTTTGCACAGGTCCACCTCTCGAGCCTGTCCAGGTCCCTCCCTTCCCTCCAGTGTGTTGACAACACCATACAGCTTGTTGTCGCTGGCAAACTTGCTGAGGGTGCACAAAGAAGTTAAATAGTGCTAGTCCCAAAGCCAACCCTTGAGGAATGCCACTCATCACTGGTCTCCACTTGGGCATCGAGCTGTTGACCGCAACTCTTTGAGCGTGGCCATCCAGCCAATTCCTTATCCACCAAGTGGTCCATCCGTCAAATTCATGTCACTCTAATGTACAGATAAGGATGTCGTGTGGGGCAGTGTCAAATGCTTTGCACAAGTCCAGGTAGATGATGTCAGTTGCTCTTCCCTTATTGACCAATACTGTAATCCCATCGTAGAAGGCCACCAAATTTGTCAGACATGATTTGCCCTTAGTGAAACCATGTTGACTGTCACCAGTCACTTCCTTATTTTCCATGTGCCTTAGCATAGTTTCCAGGAAGAACTGCTCCATGATCTTTCCAGGCACAAGGGTGAGACTGACCTGTAGTTCCCCGGGTCTTCCTTTTTTCCCTTTTTGAAAATAGGTGTTATGTTTCCCCTTTTACAGTTAGCAGGAACTTCACCAGACTGCCACGACTTATCAAATATGATGGATAGTGGCTTAGCAACTTCTGCCAGTTCCCTCAGGACCCGCGGATGCATCTCATCAGGTCCCATGGACTTGTGCACCTTCAGGTTCCTTAGATGGTGTTGAATCTGATCTCTTACAGTGGGCGGTTCCTCATTCTCCCAGTCCCTTTGCCTTCTGCGACTTGGGCAGTGTGGCTGAGCACTTGCCAGTGAAGACTGGGGCAAAAAAGTCATTGAATACCTCAGCCTTCTCCATATCCCGGGTAACAAGGTCTCCTGTTTCCTTCTGGAGATGGCCTGCATTTTCCTTGCTCTTCCTTTTCTCACCAATGTACCCGCAGAAGCTTTTCTTGTTGCCCTTAACGTCCCTGGCTAGATTTAACTTTATCAGGGCTTTAGCTTGCCTAACCTGATTCCTGTCTGCTCAGACAATTTCTCTGTATTTCTTCCAGGCTATCTGTCCTTGCTTCCACCCTCTGTAGGCTTCCTTTTTGAGTTTGTCCAGGAGCTCATTGCTCATCCATGCAGGCTTCCTGACATTTTTTCTTGATCCCCTCTTTGTAGGGATGCATTGTTTCTGAACTTGAAGGAGGAGGTCCTTGAATATTAACCATCATTCTTGGGCCCCTCTTCCCTCTGGGGTTTTACCCCATGGTACTTTACCAAGCAGATCCCTGAGGCCAAAGTCTGCTCTCCTGAAGTCCAGGGTAGTGAGCTGCTGTGTGCCCTCTTTGCTACCCTAAGGGTCTTGATCTCCACCATCTCATGGTCACTGCAGCCAAGGCTGCCCTTGGGCTTCACATTCCCCACCAGCCCCTCCTTGTTGGTGAGAACAAGGTGCAGCATAGCTCCTCTCCTTGTTGGCTCCTCTGTTACTTGGAGAAGGAAGTTATCATCAACACACTCCAGGAACATCCTGGATTGCTTTTTCCCTGCTGTGTTGTCCCTCCAACAGATATCAGGCTGGTTGAAATCCCCCATGAGGACCAGGGCTTGTGAACATGAGGGCTTGTGAATGTGATCCTCTACTTATTCAGTAGAGGTTAAGAGTTTTGTATTTATTTTCCCTGAGGATTTTGAAATAAGTGTTTGTGACTGATAGGAATTATCTGTTGGTGCGTTACATGGTCAGCAATCTTCAATATGTAAACACATTGGTAAAACACATCACAAAAGTTTCAGTAGAAATATTGATGGTATAGAAAAGATTAAAATTCTTATAAAGGCTCTTCAAAGTACCACTTTAGAAAATAATTATTGTATTATTGGCAGTGATAGAAAGATCTTTACAGCAAGAAATTAGGAGAAGACTCCTTAAGATTGCCAAGCATTCCTCCCTTAGAATTTGGCACAGTTGCATAAACCACCGTGAATCTAACTGGATAACTTAGGTGCAGTCTTGTGACAACAGTTTAATTTTCAGTGCCTCTTGTGTTATGATTTCTTGCCTTGGGGAGGTTGTATGGCAGACATTGTAGAACTTGCAAGAATTGTCCATACTGTTGTTCTAGGGCTGGCTAAAAGATTGCCGTGCCAGTGGGGGGTATGTGTGTGTGTGCAGCAGGTAGCCACCAACTGTTTCCCCCTTTCTCACCACGCTCATTCTGATAGTCTTAGAAATTTTTGCAATTTATACCTCCTCTTCTCTGCCTCTTGCCTCAGTTTGATAATTTAATTTTTAATCTTGAGCTGCCTGAAGTTGCTTTTTCAGATGTCTTTTATCTTTGGATTAATTACAGCTAATTCTCAGACAAAACAACAGAAAGTCCCAAACTATGCTTTATATGGGAGTACTAAGGATAGGAAGGCAAAGCCGTGGGGACCTTTAGTCGCTCCGGAGGATGGCTGTAGTTTGGTGTTATGAATAGCTAATGGTTCTGGAATGGCATTGGATGACTGCTTTGAACGGGAGAGTAGAAGCAAATCGCTAATGATTTGGTTTGTGTATCTAATCCACTGTTTAGTACACTAAGGCAGTATATTGAGAAACTTTGCAAAGGTGCTTTGTGATTATTTTATCTGTTAGTAATGTTATCGCAACGATGCTGTAAGAATGACAGCAGTAATGTGAACGCAAACTATTTGGTAAAGTTTCTCAAGTAATGGGCTTTGAAAAACATTTCTAAGGCTTGCTGCTTTCTGCTGAGAGATATTTCTAACCTTCTTAATATTATCTAAAGAAATTACTAGGAGGCTTTATTTTGTGTGTGCTTTAACAGAGACAGTGGGTTGTATACTTTCATGCTTCTATTTTGGTGGACTCGTCAGTGTTAGGTTAATAGTTGGACTTGATGATCTTAAAGGTCCTTTCCAATCTAAATAATCCTGTGATTCTATGCTGAACTTAAATTAAATGCTGTTTGAGAAATTTTTACCTACTGATTCTAAAGCAAGGTTTGTGAAACATAAGTAGCTCTGTGCAGAAGGATGTTTGTAGTATTTAGATTTATCAGTATGTAGATTTATCAGAATAAATTTATCATAGGAAATTTCCTAATATTAAAGACTACGAGGTATTGAAAGAGCGTTTTATGTCAAGCCATCTCTAGAACTTTCAGGATTTGGAGCGGGAAATAAGAAAATAAATAAGTAAAAAATAAATTAAAAAGCAAGAATAGGTTTCCAGTCAGACACATGACACTTGTTCCTCTGAAGGCCTTGGCAGGTTTGACCAGGCAGAGACACTTCATGTTTGGGTGATGAAAAAAGTTGTTCAGGGTTTGCCTTCTATTTGTATAAAAGCTCATTTCGTTGTTTGCATTTGAAGCTGCTGGTAAACTTTCTGCTGTCTTCATCTGAACAGGGATGGCTGTCATAGGCACCACCAAAACTGGGTGGTGCACCTGCTCCCCCTCGACAAAACGCCATGTAGCCTAAGAAAGGATTAGCTTCGCTGAGAAAAAAAGCCTCGTGAGCATTTGATTCTGCACATTTTGCAGCCCTTATTATTGGTCAGAGCCTTGTGTTCCAATGCTGGGAACCTGGCAGGCATCTTTCCTCCTATCTTACTGGTGGGATATGAGAGGTTCATAGTTGGGAATAGAGGCTGTGCTCCTAATATCGTACCTCAAAGCCCTCTTAGCGAGCTTAACAGAATGTAATGAGTGTACGCGTTTAGCTTTTTTCTATTTAGAAGGAACTACTCTGGCATACTCCCTAAAATCTCCAGATAAATTAATGCAACGTAGAGAGTGTGCGTGCAGCTGTTGTAACTCTTCTGCTGATCTGCTATTTCCCGTGCTGCCCATAGGTCTAAGGGACTGGCCAGCAAACATCTATGGAGTTAAACAAGTGGTTGGTGCCTCTGAAGGATAATGGGATGATGCAACTTTTATCAGACATAGCCGTTTGTCTGGCTCAAGTAGTTTACTGCACATCTTTTAGTAATAAGTTCAGATGCGTATAGTGATTTATTTCATTTTATGGAACAGCTAAACATAAGAAAACTTCCTTCCCAAAACAGTGCGGGGATGGAATAGTTGAATGTTAGTAAATTCAAGCATGCGAATGAGAAAATGAATTCTTCAGTTCCTCTGATGATGTTCACTGATAATAAATACAGATTGAATTACAATGTAATAACTGTATTTCTCTTCTCAGGGCATAAGGGACGCTTTTATGTGATAGAATGGATGAACAGTCACAAGGCATGCAGGGGCCTACTGCTCCACCATTTCAGCCACAGGTACTTTTCTTTTTTTTATAAAAACAGTTACTCAAGAGAAGATGTTATGATTTCTTAAAAAGAGATAAATTAGAAAACATTATTTCGTATGGGGACAAAGAAGCTGTAAACAGATAGAACGTATTCTGGTGATCTTGAAATTATTTGAATATCAGTCCTGTATTTCATAGAAAATAATTACATAGAAAATATTTTTGCCTCCTACTGCTTTACTAACTTTGAGGGATTGGAGTTGGAGTGGGAGTAGGAAGCAAAGATGAAGGCAGTTTTCCTGAAAAATGGTGAGCTGTTAAGCACTATACGTTTCAAAATCGTATCAGAATTACCATATTTATTTCAGACTGTTACCTTCAACGTTTTCTTCTTATACCTCCTGATGGTGAGACTCTGTGAATTAGTGCCATTATGTGTTGAAACCAGGCAAGAGAAATTCACAGGAGCTGTAGTTCTGTTAGAAAGAAGATGCATAAGAAATTTAATCTTTGGATATATGTTGATGGTGTGAAACAAAGAATAAAGACTATCTGATAAGAGATAATATCGGGATATTGCTTTTTGACATTTTTAGGAGGTAATTCTTTGAAGGGAGCGCAAGAGTGTGTAGAGGAATACCCTAAAAATATTTAGTGTGGTGACCATTCCAAAGTAAATGCTGGACAGTTCTTTACAAAGTTGGAACCTAAATTTTGTAATTTTTTTGTTAACAGCATAAGTGATAGGTCAGTTTGTGCCCTTTATTTTACAAAAAACAAGGTGAATTCTACCTTGGGAAACTTAATAAATTTACAATAACCAGCTTTCCGTAGCTCCAGTGTTTTTATTATAGCATTGTGATAACAAAAAAATCTGGATTTAATAGCATTTTATACCAATGCATTTATAGCAGGGCAAACAAGTTAGAAATTTAAGACAAATGTATAGCTATGCATACAAATATTCTAAGAAGATGCATTTGTAATTTTGAAACAAAAAGAATACTTAAAATTCATGTTATGAATATCATAAAAGGTCCCCATTGTTGTTGTTATTTCCTTTCCTGACTAAAGAGAAAATAGAACACAGTGGATTAGGGTTTCTGTGTTTCTGGGAAACCTTCCTGTATTTTCTGTTTGCTGACTACAAACAGGTTTCGTATTTCCTCATCTATCTGAGTATTTGAATACCTGTTTCTAATTCACGGAATTGACTTTTTGAGGACTGGTTCAATTTTAGGAATATTACTCTAACCTACAGATTCAGTTTATGAATTCATGCTAGTGAAGTATGCTTCTGGTTTTACTGTTCGAAGTAATAGGGCTCATCTACAGGTATCCAGTTTCCTCTGCGGTAAACTAAGGACAGCCTCAAAGCAATGCTGCCGTAATCAACTAAACGCTTTCTACAAAAGAAGAAACTAATGTTTATTCTCAGCTTTGGTTAACTGTCAAGCATTTTCATAATCTGTGCCTCATTATTCTTTTTTAAATCAATTACTGCACTAAGCATGGTTTTTGTGGTTTGATTTTTCTTGATCTTGAGACAAAAGGTTTTGGGTTTGTGGATCTGAGCTGGACCTGCATCAGAATATTGACTGTTTTGCATTTCAAGGGATAAAGAGTGAAGGGGAGCAGGCATGCTCTGATAGTCATATTGCCAGAGTAATATTAAAATAGTCGTTCAGTGACATTCTTGTCTTGTTAATACAAATTGTTTTTCCTGTGAGCCAGATACGTACTTTAATTCTTATGGATTTCTCTGCTAATGGAGCATGCTTATGGTGAAAACTAGCAATGAATGAGGTTACTGTACTAATTGCTGATACGTTTAGGAGAAGCAAGAACTAAAATTGAAAATACAGCAGGTTGTGAGCAAGAGGTGAGGTAATGATTTATGAAGAATTGTGTGTCAGGTATTGATAAACCTGTGAATATCTTCTAATTGTCTTGGTCATTATATTGTATAAATATATGCTGATACTCATAGCAAATTACATTACCTAAATCACTGAAAACTGTTGATGGAGAAGCATGAGACTATTTAGCCAAAGAGTATAATGGCTTAGTCCCAATTAGTCCGAAAACACCATTTCACAAAATCACAGAATGGTTGAGGTTGGAAAGAAACTCTGGAGGTCATCAGCCCTCCTGTTCAAGGAGAGTCTCCTAGAGCAGGTTTTCCAAGACTGCATCCAGACTGCTTTTGAATATCTCCAAGGAAGGAGACTCCACAACCTCCCTGGGCAACCTGTGCCAGTGCCCAGTCACCTTTACAGGGAAAAAGTGTTTCCTGAAGTTCAGACAAAACCTCCTGTGTTTCAGTCTGTGACCATTGCTTCTTGCTTTGTGTGCACCACTGAAGAAAGCCTGTCTCTGTCTTCTTAACGCCATCCCTTCAGGTATTTCTACACATTGAAGGGATCTCTCCTGAACCTTCTGTTCTCTAGGGTGAACATTCCCAGCGCTCTTGGCCTTTCTTCATATGAGAGGTGCTCCAGTGCCCTGATCATTAGTGTCCCTTTGCTGGACTCTCACCAGTATGTCTATGTATGGGTGGCCCACAACCAGACACAGCACTCCAGGTGTGACCTCACCAGTGCTGAGTAGAGGAGAAGGATCACCTCCCTTGACCTGCTGGTAACACTGTTCCTAATGCTGCCCAGGACATCATTAGCCTTCTTTGCCAAAAGGGCACATTGCTGGCTCATGTTCAACTTGGTGTTCATCAGGACCCCCAGGGTCTGGTCTACAAAGCTGTTTTCTGGCAGGTCAGCGCCCAGCATGTACTGGTGCACGTAGCAGGGCTCTGCACTTCCCCCTGTTGAACTGCATGAGGTTCCTGTCTGGAGGTCCCTCTGGAGGCATGCATCCCTGTGGTGCATCAGCCATTCCTCTCAGTTTTGTGTCATCAGCAAACTTACTGAGGGTGTGTTTTGCCCTATCATACAGATCGTTAATGAAGATGTTAAGCAGGATTGGACCCAGTATTGACCCTTGTGGTACGCTGCTAGTTACTGGCCTCTAACTAGACTTCATGCCATTAGAAGCTCATTTTCTATTTGGAATTGTTATCTACAAAGTTAAAACACTGTACTTCATTACATCACAAGGACATTTTGGAAGTGCGGATATCTAAGTATTCCCAAACCTCTTACATATTGTAAAAAGGATTATGCAAGAAGGTAGGAGAATATGGGTTAGTAGTCTGATAGAGCAGACTTCAAATTCTAGAACTTCCTCAAGAGCAGAATGGGAGCTTTTTAGCATCAGAATGGAGAAAAATGTGACTCTTAACTAGACGAAACCAAAGCCAGCATATATCCCTTACTGTTTGTTTGATTTTTTTTTGTTGTTGTTTTTTTTTTCTTTTTCCCCCTAAGCTGAAGAACAATAGTTTATCAAGTCTCTTCTTATACAGAAGACATTGTATCTCTCTTCTCGGTATTGCTATTCTGCTCTTTGCTTTCTGGGTCCCCTGTGTTCCCCTCAAAATGAGGGGTCAGAGCGCTATTTGGTATTCAATGCGCACACAGTAGACTCAAGTAGGGGAACATTTGTTTTCTGTTTCATTCAAATGTTTTTCCTAAAAATGTCTAGCTTTCTTTTTGATGGTGACTGACTGATCAGTTTAACTTAACTGGTATTCTGTAGATCTTTTTTTCCTGTGTGGTAATAGCTAATTTAAAAATCATGATTCTCTGTCTTGAGGGTTTATTTCCCATTAAGTTTCTGATCACTGGCCTTGGGATGCTAGTACTGAGTGCCAGGGTAGAAAACTAAGAGAATCATCTGCAAGGCTTTGCAGCCATATTTGGAGCTGGTTGTCTTGGATAAACTTGTATTGTAAAGAAACTTTATTGCTTCCTTATATATATTGAATAGTGCAGTTTCCTTTGTGATTTCACTGGTAACTTCTCTGAGAAAATAATTTTTCTGCTGCTGTTTAGCATCTTACAGCTGGCTATTAATCTGCTCAATGTTCTCTTTCAACCTGAGAGAGCTTAGTTTTATAGGTTAAGAATCCTTACAGAAGGAACCTGGTTGAATATTTTAAAAGATGTGTGGTGTTATTTCTTCAGCAGAAAGGCCCCATTAGGAAAAACCTGTCTCGCTCTATTCCTAACTGCTTATTAGAATCTCTAAATTGCTGCAATTCAACT